>NC_037689.1:26906239-26946993 GCF_003255815.1 Theropithecus gelada
ATATTCTCTATAATAGAGAATATATATTCTCTATAATAGAGAATATAAATATGATATTCATATTATCTACATTTATATAATATATAAAATAATATTTGTATATGTTACAAATATAATTATATGTTAGATATTATAAATATAAATATATTTATATTATATATAATATAAATGCTATATAGGACTGTCTAGGACTGCTTGAAAATAAGCAGTCCTTGATAGCATTTACATCTAAGGTACCAAATGGGCAAATGCAGCGTTTTAAAAGGAGTAGAAGCTGGGCGAGGTGGCTCACACTTGTAATCCCAGCACTTTGGGAGGCTGAGGCAGGCAGTTCACTTGAGGCCAGGAGTTCGACACGAGCCTGGCCAACATGACAAAACCCCATGTTTACTAAAAATACAAAAAGTAGCCAGACATGTGGCACATGCCTGTAATCCCAGCTACTCTGGAGACTAAAGCACAAGAATCCGTTGAACCCGGAAGGCAGTGGCTTCAGTGAGCAGAGATCGTGCCACTGCACTCCAGCCTGGACAACAGAGTGACACTCTGTCTCAAAATAAATAAATAAATAAAATTAAAAATAAAAGGAGTAGGAGTTTTATACGTGTGTGTGTGTGTGTGTGTGTGTGTACATATAAATGGTTTCAATTTATGCCATTCAAGTTTTGTAGAGGGTAAGTAAAACAGCATTTCTCACAGCTTTAAAGCTTTTCCTGGGGTGACATGATTATACAAGTATAATGCTGAGCCGCCGATTTTATAACAAGTTTTGCACCTTCACAAATGACATATTCTGGCAAGGAACTTTTCAAGCATAAGAAACCTTTTTTACTGACAAGTATGAGGGGAATTAAATTGGAAAGTGGGGACTATCTATCTTGTGTCAGCATTCAACAAAGCACATTGGGACTGTCACTGCCTTGCTCTCCTATTTCCACAAAGCTTTCCCATTGCTTCTGGGAATCAAGCTGAGCGCCTGGTGAAATAGCCACATTTAATTAGAAAATAAAAGTAAATATGTATCATTGTCAAATTTCACTTGGACTCAATCATTCAATTAAAATCAAACCAAATACTAGGCCAGGCGTGGCGGCTCATGCCTGTAATCCCAGCACTTTGGGAGGCCAAGGTGGGTGGATGATTTGAGGTTAGGAGTTTGAGACCAGCCCGGCCAACATGGTGAAACCCCGTCTCTACTAAAAATACAAAAATTAGCTGGGCGTAGTGGCGGGAGTCTGTAATCCCAGCTACTCAGGAGGCTGAGGCAGGAGAATTGCTTGAACCTGGGAGGTGGAGGTTGCAGTGAGCCGAGATCGTGCCACTACACTCCAGCCTGGGTGACAGAGAGAAACTCTGTCTCAAACAAACAAACAAACCCAAATACTAAATTAAGGTGGGTGATGGGAACTCCAGTCCCTTGGTCTTAAAACAAACAAACAAAACAAAACAAGCCTAATTCCCCTGAATGGGGAAAATCTGAAAGATCAATAAACATAGGCCATTAAATTCCATTCCACCAGAAATCAAAGCCATGAAAAATTAAAACAAAGAAATGGAATTTCACAGCCGTTAGCTTAGCAAAAATTCAAATGTCTGCTGTATTCATTGTTGGGGAATTGTAGCAAAAGGGAATTTGTATCCAATTTTGGAAAAGTCATTTGGTATTGTCTAATGAAATGGAAAGCCTCCAATCACATATGTTACTCAACAATACCTTTGAGAAGGCAGGACACGTTTAATTACTAGGGTTTTGGGGACAGACAGGCTGGGTTTGATCTCAGCTTTTTTTCCTGCTAGCTGCGTGATTTGAGCAATTTAGTAGCTAGGCTTTAGATTTTCATTTTATGAATTAGGGCAATTAGAGTTTCGTTGAAGGCAAGTAAGTTTAATATTTGTAAAGAGCACTAAAAAAAAAAAAACCTCAAAGAATTGCTGACATATGTACACAAAGAAGCACTGATAACTTTGTTTCTTGCCATATTATTTGTAAAAGAGGAAAAGTGGAAATGATCAAGCAAAAAGGGAGTAATTAAATATGAATAACTCCTAGTGTATGCATACCAGCTATATTACAGTTACACAAATTGGCTCAATCTATGTATAACTAAAAGGACAATAAAATAATTTACAAAAAGATTATGCAATAATATACTTCTAATGTAAATTTTAAAAATATTCACTAGGTGTTGTTTAGTGATAAATGTATTTTTAGTGACAATATAGAAATGTACTTTGGAAGACATCGTGAGAATATAATTAATTGATACACAACTTGGGCATTTGTCCTCAATGGCTTTCTCTCTAATAAGTTTTTGCAAATAAGTTTCAATTTGCAATGGAGTGCCGTAGAAGGAAAATAGAATAGAGTGAATTATAAATAGAGTGCGCCTGAGGTTCTTAATTTGGAAGAAAATACTTAAAAGATGTGCACTGTTAAAGTGGTTAATGTGTGTGTGTTTATCTGTGTGTATACGTGTGTGTATATATGTAAAACATATGTCATATGCATTTACATACGTTTATAGATACATTTTATATCAATATATGCATGTGCAGTGTTACAGTAAATTAGCCTGTATATATGTGTGTATATATGTGTGTATATATAAATAAAACAAATGTTATATACATTTATATATAATTATATATACATTTTATATCAGTATGCACATGTGCACTGTTACAGTAATTAGTATGTGTGTATATATAAATAAAAAATATCATATACATTTACATACATTTTTAAAATCAATATTATACATTGTAATAAATATTTAACATATACAGTTGACCCTTAACAAAATAGAGATCAGAGATGCCTCCCTAGCCTAGAATTTTTAAAAGATGAAATTTACATTAGTTCTTTTCATTAGATAAAATGATTACTGGTAAAGTTGAGGTTTGTTTGATGACAATCACCTCCCTATAGCTGCCAAGGTGGTGGTGGTTTGTTGCATTCCACAAACTTCACTTGGTAAACTTCAATTTTACCAATAATCATTTTATGTAATAAAAAGCACTAAAGCAAATGAATATATACATTGATATGTAAGTGTATATGACATTTATTTTATATACACACACAGACACACCTATACACACACACAGAAACACACACATACTAATTACCGTAACAGTGCACATCTTTTAAATATTTTCTAAATTAAGAACATCAAGCAAACTACATTTAAAATTCATTGCATTCTGTTTGGTTTCTAGGGCACTCCACTGCAAATTGGAATTTGTTCACATAAATTGAGTAAACATCCTATGACAGAGGAAGTCCTTGGGGACAAATGCCCATGTTGTGTATCAATTAATGACATAAAAATAATCTAGTGTATCCCCTTTTTAGACGGCAGTTCTATAAAATGTGTCTGTGTACCTGGTGATTTAGAAACTGTCCAAACAGAACTACCTGGATGCCCATATTATAATCATTCAGTTAGAATGTTGTGTCTATTTTTTTGTGGTTTAAAATGTTGAAACATAGAGAAGAAATGTAAATAACAAAAAAAATTTAAGAGTGTAACAAGATTAATTTTACCAAACACAATTAGTTACATATATATAAAGATATAATTTAAATATAAATGTGTATGTATGCGTGTGTATATGCATATACAGTTGACTCTTGAACAACATGGGTTTGAACTATGTGAGTCACTTATATGTGGATTTTTTTTCCACCTCTGCCACCGTTGAGAAAGCAAGACCAACTGCTCGCCTTCCTCTTCTTCAGCCCACTCAATGTGAAGATGATGGGGATGAAGGCTTTTAGGATGATCCACTTCCACACTGTGAATAATAAGTATATTTTCTCTTCCTTAGGATTTTCTTCATGACATTTTCTTTTCTATAGCTTACTTTATTGTAAGAATACCATGTATGATAAATATAATGTATAAAATGTGCGTTAATTGACTGTTTATGTTACCGGTAAGGCTTCCAGTCAACTGTAGGGTATTAATAGTTAAGTTTTGGGGGAGTCAAAGTTATACATGGACTTTCAACTACATGTGGGAGTGGGATGGCGAGTTGTTCCTTACCTCTGTGTTGTTCAAGGGTCAACTGTATATGTTAAATGTTTATATAAATGTATGTATTGATATAAAAATGTATATTCACAAACATATAAAATATGCATAGATCCAAGTTATAGATATGTACCACATATATATATATATACACACACACATATATATATATACACGCACACACACACACACGTCAATACAAGTTTATGTACAAATGCTCCTTAGCTTATGATGGGGTTATATCCCAATAAACCCATAGAAATTTGAAAATATCATAATTTGAAAATGAATTGAAAACACCTAACCTACCAAACATCATAGCTTAGCCCAGCCTCCCTTAAACATACTCAGAGCACTTACATAGCCTATCGTGGAGCAAACTCCTCTGGCAACACCGAACACGGTAGAGCGTTGGCTGTGAATATTTGTGATTGCAGGGCTGAGTGGGAGCTGGCTCCCTGCTGCTGTCCAGCCTGGTAAGAGAGGAAAACAGCACTTTCTACTGCATGCATATTGTTCTCACACCACCGTGAAGTCCAGAAATTGTAAATGGGACCATCCTAAGTCAAAGACCATCTGTATATTAATTTATATGTATACAAGTTTTTATGTAAATATATAAATGTATGCGTAGGTATATATAAGTGTATATATAAATATGTATGTGTACATGTATACAAGTTTACATATAAATAAATGTAATTATATATGATTGATAGGGTTTGGCTCTGTGTCCCCACCCAAATCTCATCTGGAATTGTAATCTCCGTGTGTCCAGGGAGGGGCCTGGTGAGAGATGATTGGATCCTAGGGGTGGATTTCCCCATTGCTGTTCTTGTGATAGTGAGTGAGTTCTCATGAGATCTGATGGTTTAGAAGTGTGGCACTTCCTTGCTCTCTCTCCCTCCCGCTGCCATGAGAAGACGTGCCTTGCTTCCCCTTCACCTTCCGCCATGATTGTAAGTTTCTTGAGGCCTCCCCAGCCACGTGGAACTTTGAGTCATTAAACCTCTTTCCTTTATAAAGTACCCAGTCTCAGGTATTTCTGTATAGCAGTGTGAAAATGGATTAATGCAGTGATATATAAGTATATTGTATATATTATTATGTATATATATACAATAATTTTACTAAACAAAACCAGGTACATGTATAAAGATGTAGTATATTTTATTTTATTTATTTGAGACAGGATCTTGCTCTGTGGTATAGGCTGTAGCGCAGTGGCAGGATCTGGGCTCGCTGCAGCCTAGACTTCTGGGGCTTAAGCAATTCTTCCCCTCAGCCTCTGTCTCAAGGACCTGGGACCACAAGCTTCCATGCCTGGATAATTTTTGTATTTTGGTAGCGATGGGCTGGTCTCAAACTTCTGAGTTCCAGCAATCCGTCCGCCTCGGCCTCCCAAAGTGCTGAGATTTACAGGCATGAGCTGCTATGCCCAGCCTAAAGATGTAATTTAAATATGGAGGTGGATATTCATTTATATATTAAATAAAACTATATATATGTAAATACACATAATATACTTAACCTTTATATATACTAATTTATATATAAACATATATAAATTTATATATGTACATAACTTTAGCGCATATGTGTGTGTGTTTTTACGTTTTTTTCAATATTTCCCCACTTTAAGGTTGACCACCATGATATTTATGTATCTAAACATTTTTTGTAAGTTTTCATTGATGTTTAGATTCTGAATTATTTTTCCATAATTAAGTTAACTTATGCACATTGGTTTGTATTTTATAGAGAACACTTATCTTTAGGACACAGATAGGAACAAGTATAATTTGCAAATATTACAAAGATGACTTCCTAATCTCAGCTGACCTCTTTCCCAATTGCAAACACTCATTTAGTCTTTAGCGACAAGAGAGAACAAAAACAACCACCTACACATCTCTGTGTGAGATTCTGGTGGCTTAGAAATCCCTGAAAGAGCAGTAAATCGTGATTATTGAAAAGCTCAGAACACTGGCAAGGCTTAAGTGCAAAGCATGTAACAGAAGGCCACAAGAATTGTTTTCCTAAGAGGAGCTAGGAACTATAAATGTCATTTAGGAATGCATTGAAATGCCATTGCCTAGTGTGAGTGTTGCACAGAAACTTCTGGTCATTTCTTCTGGATCTATTATTTTGGATAAGCTTCCACTGTCATAGAATGGCCCTGCCCTCCAGCTGCACAGGCAGCCGCTAAGGCATACTGGTCTCCTTCCTTCTGTAATCTGTTGGCAGCTGCCATGACCAACCTGCAGCCAGTGGCTCCAAATGGGTGTCTCAGGAACAGAGATTCATCCCAGTTATTAGACTTCTCCAAAGGAAGCAATCTAACTTTGGTTTTTCTACCCATGTAATTTTGTGCAAACCAATCAGAATCCATGACTTCAAAATTTGCTAAAATCTTACCTGAGAAAGCTTTGTGAAATTCAAAAGCATCAATATCATTCATGGTTAATTCTGCCTTTTCTAGAACTTTTGGAGTCGCATATTTTGGTCCGAGTAATAGTTGATCTTTTGGATCATGAGACACGTACATAAAATCCCTCAAATACGCCTTCGGCTTATAACCCATTTCCTCTGCCACAGTCAACATTGCAGATGCGCCATCAGTCAACAAAGAAGAATCTGCAGCTGTCACTGTGCTGCAGGGCTTGATAAATGCAGGTTTTAGTTTGGCCATCTGCTCCAGTGAGGAAGGACAGATGCCATTATCTTTGGTAACTGTATTTTTTCCTGGTACTTTGAAGATTACGACATCAGAAAGGAGTCCTTCATCCTATGCCTTCTTGGCCAGACTGTGAGAGCTCAGCGCATATTCATCCTGTTCCAGTCGAGAAACAGCAAAGGCAGCCACCAGTCGGTCTGCAGAGTGGCCCGTGGTCTCACTGATGGAGAACTCAGCAACCGCAGGGAGCTCAGGTGCTAGGAAATGCAATTGGAATTTAGAGATTAAAGACAGTCACTGGCCCACAGATTTGGCCTTATTGAGATCAAGCATTAGTTTTCTCATTTTCCTTGAGTGACGAATAGGGACATGGGACATCAACTCAACACCACCTGTCATGGACACATCACAGTGGCCAGAAGCAATCAAACCAACACCTGTGGTCATGGCTTGGTTGGCAGAGATACAAGCCATGGTGACAGTGTGAGCAGGAGTCTTGTCAGAGAAGGCAGCTCCAAGGGCAGCCTCTCTAGCCACATTGCTTGTTTTTACTTCCTGAATCACTGTGCCAAAGATGATATAATCAACTACTTCCTTGGGGACACTGGGCTGATACAACAAACCTGTAAGTGTTGCTGTAGCCAAATCATGTGGCATTAGGTCTTTATATGAAGTGCTGGCAGCAAAAATGGAGTACGAACGCCATCCACGACCACAACGTTCCTCATACTGGGTTTGGCTCATGTCTTCTTCATTTTGGTCTGGATCTCGGGGGCAGCTTGCAGCTAGGAGGAACAGCTCCGAGGTCTTATGGAAAACCTGAGGGCCCATTTTGATGCAGTGAGAAGATTTTTAAAAGTGTAAGTCAAGATGGTAGTCATTCTGGAATCTTAGCTGATGTCCGTGCAGACTCCCACTCTGAGCAAGGCTCAGACCCCGTGATTTTACATTTTAAGTTTACATTTCAAAATTGGCCTAGTCATTTTGTTAGCAGTACTTATGTGTATTTCTGTTTTATTGAACTTATTAAGGTTAAAACATCTTTGCACTGAATAAAATAGCCTAAAACTTCAAAAAAAGAAGTATATGGACAGCTTCTTCTATGTATCCACAGTATATTAAAAGTTGATTTATGGACACTTTGGAAATTTCAGTGTCTGATTGAAACTTTCCAGCAAGGGTTGGAGTTGTTGCTCTGCTGTAGATTTTTTCTGTATTTCTGTAACAGTCCTTCATTAATTCCCTTCCCCCATGATCATCTCAGCTTACTGTTCAGGAAGTTGCCCTGACGAGCCTCTCTTGCACAAGATGGATACTGCTTAGCTAAAACCCATGGGGCAACTGCAACGATATTATAGAGAAATTCTGGCTAAACTAGAGACTTTCTCTGGGCACCACAAATCTTTAGGAAAGAAGTAACTGGCAGGTACTGTCAGAGAAATGTTGGATAATGCTGTTGGGAAATCAAAACATCATTTCTTCATTGACCCTTTCATCAGGTCTGAATTCCTAAAGAAAAAAAAAAAGATAGTCGATGCTTTCACTGGTGAGTTTTACACACCCATATGTTTTACTCTTTCCCTTAGCAAAAGCAAAACTACACTAGGCATACAGATTTACTATCCTGAGTCTCAGTCTCTACATCCAGTATTCCTATCACACTGCAGTATTTCTATAGCACTAAAAGGACAGAAGCACAAAGTGTCTACATTCTGAAGCTGGAGGGCATGAAACATTCATGTCACTGGCCATAGCTATGAGTGACTTTCTCAAGTCTTTTTCTAAGAGAAACAATGCTCAGAAAGTTATAACCCCACAGCTACTAGAAACAGAAATTCTGTGTCACTAGACTGCTAGTATTTTTCCTATACTTTGCCCAAAGAGCAGCATGAAGACAGAATAAATGATCCATGTTGGAACTACCTGAGTCAATCCCTTCATCTGTAACTCCCAAACACTGAAAATATTGCCATAAATATGATATCTACAATTACTGTCCAGCGTCATGCAAATGCCTGGTTAGCCTGAAATTCAGAAATGTTTTTAAAAAAATCGTAAGTGGACTTCTTACCTTAGCACATCCATGGACTAACTATGGTCCATGGACCAAATCTGGCTCACTACTTGTTTCTACAAATAAAGTTTTATTGGAAAACAGCCATACCCACTCATTTATGTGTTGTGTGTGCCTGCTTTTTTGCTACAATGGCAGAGTTGAGTTACTGCAACAGAGTTTATATAACTCTTAGAGCTGAAAATATTTACTATTTGACTCTTTCCAGAAAAAGTTGGCCAATTTCATAGCACTGTTAACAGTAGTAAAATATAAAGCTGTTTTTCCCCTTTTCTTATACTCTTTCTCAACTTGTCATGTCTTTAAAAAATAAATTTCTTTTTGATGTCATTCTAAGTAAGGAAAAATTTAAAATATTTAGTCACTGGCAAGGTTTTCCATTTTTATCTTTATATTGTGCAATGCCAATTTTGAACTCCAGTATCTGAGCAGTTAACATGTATTCAGAATCACTGAAATTGCACAAGCTGTTATTTTGTAGCACATGCGTAAGTATCTACTGCATTCTTACCGGAACAGGGGAAGTGTGCTATACAAAATGAACTCAGCTGATTTTATTTCACTTCTTGATATGGACTTACTCTAGCAACACTGTACCTTCAGTTCACTGATGTGTAAGGAAGGCATGCAATGAACAGGAGCCTTGGGTTGCCCTCTCATCCCATCCCTCCTATGCATCATTTTCAGCATAAGTGGTTGCCTCACACGTCAAGAAGAATAGGAGATAGGATAGAGTTCTTGTTTGTTCTTGGATATTTTTTTAGAATGTCATTGCTACTTTTCTATATTTGAAGCAAGTTCTAACTTGGACACAAAGGGTGGCCTCTCTGGGCTGCAAGAGCACTCACTTTGGCATAGAAGTTACAGACTCCTTTTGTGCACACTGTGAATCTCACCAAATTCCCCCTATTGCCAGTCCAGCAAAATTTTGTGCTCAAGTGGCTTCATGAGCATTGTACACTATTGGGTAGCAAACAACAGTGGCAGAAGTGCATACGGTGCATATCTCCTCTGACCACGCGCATGCATGCCTCTTCGTCCATTGCACTCCAGGTACAAAACAAAACTGCAAAGATTAAATCTTTCAGAATTTCAAGACAGCAGTAGCAGACCTCTAAACCTAGCATGGGGCACTTCAGACCCCAGGACCCTGTGCAATTGATTGGGGCCATGCACCTGTGAAGGAGGCCCTGAGTTAGGGAATGGAAAAGTAAATGAATGCTACTCGATTTCTGTTTTCAACCAATACTTTCCTTACTCATGAAAGGAGACAACTATACTGATTTCATGCTAAGTTTTCTAGCACTACTCTACTGTTAGAGAATATATTCTTAAGTTTTGCTTGATTTTGAATGTTATGTAAAAGAATCATACTGTTTGTAGTGTCTTCCTTGAGTTCTTTCCTTGAACATGATGTTTTTCAGAGATTCACCCAGGTTGATTCATATTCATGAAGTCTAGGGATCTTCACTGCTGTATAGTATTTCTGTGTAATTGATTTAACACAAATGATTATCCATTCTCTTTTTGATAAGCATGTGTGTGTTCTGAGTGTTTTTTCTGGATTCTAAGTTCCTTTGAATTTCAGTTTTCTGAGAGTTCTGTACAGGAAAATTTGTAATATTTTATTGAGTTTTTGGCATCTGTCGATAAGTAAATCTATTGAGATGATTGTTTGTATATTAAGAGGGGCAAATTATATTTGAAAAATATTCAAGCACTAAGAAAACTATTATACATCCCTGAAATGAACTTCAATTGGTCGTGATGCATATTATATTTTCTAGCTCCTTCAAAAGAAGGTGTTAGAAACATGCCTATAGGTGTTTCATGGTCTAAGGAGTTCCTGAGTGTATATGACATATGCATTCAAGTAGGATTCTTCATTTATGGTTCATTTTTAGAATAGACATTGTAAAGTGACAGTAAACTATTATGAAAGCATGGTGAGAATTTATAATCCAAGCAGATACGAGAGAAGGTTCACATCAATCCATGCCTCAACGTTGCTCAGTGTTTCGGCCAACGATATGGGTAAGAAATGATGCCTCATTGTTAATGAAATTTATGTTTATTTTTTATGAATGAACTTTAAGTAGTTCATATTTTTATAAGATCTAAATGAATACTTTTCTCTAAACCACCTGTTTAAAATATTCCCAATATCTATACTGTAGTATATGTATGTGTGTTTGTGTGTATATTATTGATATATTTGCTGGTAAAATATATTGAAAATATATTCTCCAAATTGAATATCTCACCTATCAGTCTACTTTAGCATTGGATGGACAGGATTTTTAACTTTAATGTAGTTGAATAAATCAAATTTTACATTTTTGGTTATAGTTTTTCATATATATATATATATTTAAGACAGAGTCTCACTCTATGTCACAGGCTGCAGTTCAGTGGCCTGATCTCAGCTCACTGCAACCTTCACCTCCCAGGTTCAAGTGATTCTCCTGCCTCAGCCTCTTGAGTAGCTGGCATTACAGGTGCATGCCACCATGCCTGGCTAAGTTTTGCATTTTTAGTAGAGACGGGGTTTTGACATGTTGTACAGGCTAGTCTCGAACTCCTGGCCTCAGGTGATCGGCCTGCCTCAGCCTCCCAAAGTGTTGGGATTATAGGTGTGAGCCATTGCGCCTGGCCCAGTTTTTGATATACTTAATCATCCAGTATTATAAAGATATTGTCAAACACTTTGAAATTTTTGATTTTTTAATGCTCCTAAGTTTTAAAGTTGTAATATTTGGCTTTAAGCTCTAAGCAAACCTGTAATTTTTAAAATTTAATTATTTATTTAAAGTTTATCATTTGTACAAGGATGCTTTACCAAAAGAGTTACCTTTCTTCATTCATCAATGAATGAATAAATTATGTTTCCAGAAATATCTGTTTGGGGTCAAGCTTTGTTTTTAGTGATAGGTAAACCTATCCTAGCATCAATATGATCCTCTTCTAAGATTTAGTGATAAGGCATGAAATCTCATGAAACTCATCTCCCACCTTCAGCATTTCCAGAAACATTTTCTTGGCATATCTCAGGCAATTGTCTCTCTATATAAAATTTTAGGCCGGGCGCGGTGGCTCAAGCCTGTAATCCCAGCACTTTGGGAGGCCGAGACGGGCGGATCACGAGGTCAGGAGATCGAGACCATCCTGGCTAACACGGTGAAACCCCGTCTCTACTAAAAAATACAAAAAACTAGCCGGGCGAGGTGGCGGGCGCCTGTAGTCCCAGCTACTCGGGAGGCTGAGGCAGGAGAATGGCGTGAACCCGGGAGGCGGAGCTTGCAGTGAGCTGAGATCCCGCCACTGCACTCCAGCCTGGGCGACAGAGCGAGACTCCGTCTCAAAAAAAAAAATAAATAAATAAAAAAAATAAAAAATAAAAAAATAAAATAAAATTTTAAATTACCTTATCAATTTCTACAAAATGTCCTTTTGGCAATTTTATTTAAATTTCATTGAATTAGTAGGTTAATTAGGAGAAAATTGACATCATTATTTATTGAGTCTAATTATACTTTGTCAAGTAAATTTGTTTGTTGCCTTTATAAATTACATGCTAATCTACATTTTCTAAATGATTATTACTATTGAAGGAAAGAAATTGATTTTTAAGTTTGATTAGTGTATCCAACAACACTATTAAATACTCATATTTTTTTGACCAATTCTCAGTATAGTTGTCTGGATTTTTTCTGTGTATTATCTTATGATTGATAAATAATGACATTTTCCTCCTTTTCAATTCATAAAACTCTTATTTCTTTCCTCTTCTTTCCAGCAAAATACAGAAGAGAGGCTCTGATAAAAGGCATTATTGGCATTATTGTGTTTCCTGATCTTAAATATGACAAACATTATTGGCTATAGGTTTTCTTAGTGGTCTGTCCCAGTTTTCTGACAGTTCTGTGCATGAAAATTTGCAATATTTTATGGATTTGTTGGTATCTATTGATAAGTGAATCTATTGGGATGATGGTTTATATATTAATATGGGTGAATTATATTTAAAAAAATATTCCAGCACTAAGAAAAATATTGTACACTCCTGAAATGAACTTCAAGTGGTCATGATGAATATTGTATTTTATGCAATCCCTTTTTTACATGTGTGTATCTGTAATTTCACTTCTATGCTGATGAGTGAGACAGGCCTGGAGTAAATCAGTCCACTACATTCTTTTCAAGGGAACTTGAGTTTGACAGATTCATGCATCTCAACTCAGCATTGTAAACTCTTAACAACGAACCCATCATAGCTGGGACCAAAGTTAAAAATAATTGCTATCTAAGTATCAGTGTTAGAATACATTATTTCCAATGTTTCCCCTCACTTTAAGTTTCTCTGATTCTTGATGTATTTTTTAATTAAATTGGATACACAATTATGACTATTATCATTATTGGATTCATAATATATTTGGTAAAATAATTTCTTTTTGAGTAAAACATTTAACTGTGCAGTTTGGTTCACATCAATTATACTTTGAAGAACCGTTTATATTACTTGCCTAGAGACAAAGTATGTGGGTAGGCAGTTGATCAATATTCTGCTAAACTTTACTTATGAGAGTTTCTATTGAAACAATTATGTATTGTTACTTTTGTTTGTCATTAATTTAGTAATTATATCTTGAAAATTTCGTATGTGCTGTTTTAAGTACTACACAGGCAATATCTATTTATCTATTGTCTATATCTATATTTATCTACCATGTATCTACCATGTATCTGTATCTATTATCCATCATCATGATCTATTATCTATTATCAATTTATCTACCTATCATCTATTTATATCTATCATCTATTCCTACGTATCATCTAGCTTCCCCATTAACATACCTACCCATATCTATCTATGTACCTTATCTATCCATCTTGCTATCTTTTTATATTACACAGAAGTGGTTTATCTTTTAGTGATGGGGACATTTTAGGCACAGAGTATAGATTCTATAAAATCTTATTGAATTGAGTTGAATTAAAAGCGTTTTTTGGCAGAATGTGGTGTCTCATGCCTGTAATCTCAGTACCTTGGGAGGCTGAGGCAAGAGGATTGCTTGAGGCCAGGCATACAAGACCAGCCTGGACAATAGAGTGACACATAATAATAATAATAATTAGTCAGGTATGGTGGTGCACACCTGTGGTTCCAGCTACTTGGGAGGCTGCTGCATGAGGATTGCTTGAGCCTGGGAAACGGAGGCTGCAGTGAGCTACGATTGAGCCACTGCACTCAATCCCCATGCCACTCAATACCTCATGCCACTTCAACTGCACACAATACAGGTTCCTAATCGTCAATACTGACACACTTATGCATGTCAACCAGAAGACAAAAAAAAAAAAAAAGGTGAATACATTGCTCTATAAAATAGCTTTATTTGGAGAACAAAATAGGCCTTTATAAGCACAGGAAAATATTCTGCTCTTTGAAATCCACTGTGCTTTTCTGTTCACAGATTTGGCCCATGTGCCTATGCCAAAGATTCCAGCAAGTAATGTTATTCTTATGCTCCACCACTGGCCTCAAATAAAACATGCTTGCTCACTTAAAACTCAATTACAAATCCAACTGATGAGAGGGCCATTGGGATGCAGAGAAAACAATATTTAAAAAGTCTAACACTAACAGACAGAATTAACTGAGTCTACATAATTCATCATCCCTGTAAAGATGGCAATGTGCAGATGAATGTAATTACTGAAATTAATTTTTGATTGTGGGTAGAGCGAATGCAAAATTTAGTTTTACATTTTATTTTTATTTCCTTTTTTTTAAATTTTAATAGCTTTTGGGGGTACAAGTGGTTTTTGGTTACATGAATGAATTATATGGTGGTGAAGTCAGATTTCAGTGCACCCAAGGAATGTACATTGTACCTAATGTGTAGTTTTTTGATCCCTAGCCTCCCTCGGAATCAGAAATTGTAAATTAAGCTTTGATTCACAGTTGTAAGAAGCATGGCATGCATATATAAATATAAATATTACATTTATGTCTACATATATATGTAAATAGCTTTTTTGCTCATATATTTTGTTGATTCTGATTAACTTTAGTAATCACAAGAGCAATTTGTTTCCTTATGTCAGAAGTTTAAATGGTAAAAAACCTGTTCTTGTTTTCAGTCTCAAGCAATTTTACAAGACAAAAGATTTATGTGATCTGAAGAGAAAGCAGAGAATTCCAAGCAATCTTTCATGGTATAAAGAGTTAACACAGCAACAAAATCCCTGAAACATTAACCTTATGACATAGTTAACCTAATAAAAAACCATGTAATGCATTGTTCGGTTCTTAATTACACATCACTTCGGAAATGTTCACACTTAGTAAACGTGAAATCACTGGGTCTCAATTTCTTTAATCATCAAATAAATGCAATTACCAGCTTGGTTTTAGGATTAAATTTTAAAATTTTACGTATTCTTTGCAAACTTGCATGCATTATGATTTTATATTTGAAAGCATGTCAAGTAGTTGAAAATTTAACTAACGTGACTGTTAAACAATGAATAGGGATTGATGTATTTTTAAGAGTAGTGAACATCTATTTGACCCACTGTAAAGGTGTAAAATCGAATCACTTAGTTACCACCATAGTGACAGTACAACTTACTGCAGACAGAAATGCAGGCAGCTCTCTTCAGTAGGAACAGAATCATCCTATTCCCTCAAAACCACCTTGTCTAGATGGTTCATTTGACATTAATAAGTGGAGACAAGCCCTCATGAGGGGAGACATTTAGAATATATGACTTACACATGCAGATCTCATATCAATGCATTAAAATATTGGCAATGAACTGTCTTCTCCTTCACAGAATGTATGATTTTACCAAGGCAAGTATGGATGCAAAGTTATTTCCACGAGACTGTTTCAGAATTAAAAGGAATTACTAAAGACTCATTTACGCCAATAAAATTAAAGATGGAAGAAAAATGATTCTCACTCTTTGACATATTAAGTTCACATTTCTGAACTCCACACACAAAAAATTATGTACTCTAAGAAGGTTCATATAGAAATAAAAAGATGATTACCAGACCAAGAATATCATAGTGGCATCATACTTATAATAGAACACATATGAGATTATTAAACATTAGAGTCATATTGAAAATCAGTGGAGACAGTGACAGAATGTGATTCAAGTTCATAAATAAAAATCAGCAATGAACGCTCAATGGTTAGAATCCTGTTGAATGGCTAAGATTCTGTTCAATGTTTTTTTAGAAGGTGAAGAAAACACCTAGTATAGCCAGCTTCTCTGAAAAGCTACCACCTCAGTCATCCGCACTGATTAAACCTCTTGATGGTTGTACCCTGACAAAAGATTTGCCTAAAAGTGATTAAATCTAGGGGAAGATAAGAATTTCAAAAGCAATGATAAAAAATACATCTTATGAAAAATGAAGTGTTAAAGATGAACATAAAAGAGCAGAATGGGCCAGGCGTGGTGGCTCCTGCCTGTAATCCCAGCACTTTGGGAGGCCAAGGCCGGAGGATCACTTGAGGTCAGGAGTTTCAAACCAGCCTGGCCAACATGGAGAAACCCCGTCTCTACTAAAAATACAAAAATTAGCTGGGTGTGGTGGCACATGCCTGTAATCCCAGCTACTCGGGAGGCTGAGACAGGAGAATCGCTTGAACCCAGGAGGCAGAGGTTGCAGTGAGCCTGGATCATGCCACTGCACTCCAGCCTAGGCAACAGAGCAAGACTGTGTATCAAAAAAAAAAAAAAAAAGAATAGAATAGAATAGATGGGAATTTCATAAATGCATAAAGAGATAAAAGATAAAAAAGAGAATGGGCAAATAGATTATTTAATGAAAAGGAGTAATTATTTAATTACCCTTACAGTAAAACTTAAAACCAAGAAACGCAAATATGAAACAAAAGTGACACATTATAAATGAAAATGAATAATAAATGCAAATGGGAAAAACATACATAAATTCTGAGATTGTATGTTTCCTGTAAGAAGACAAAGATTTTTATCTTTCATTGAACATGAGTGATGATATGCTGACTTCCCTAGGAATCTGTCAGGACAGTCCTATTTTTTCCCTTCCTCTTTGTAGTGACTGGGGTAGTCCCCGCCTTCTTGGAAACTGGGTGAGATGCAATGCCTCTTCACAGTGTGTCGGGCAGGTCCACCCAACACCTGCACAAACACTGAGACCAGGCCACTTTATTCCTGCACTCAGTCTTGCAAGGCTCAAAAGGTTTAAAGATAGCAATGATGCAAGGGAAAACATATTTAAATAAATAGGTAGACATTCAATGCTAGACTCTTACAGCAAGTAATGAAATGGGATCTGAAAATATTATAAATGCATACAATTTTTGATCCAAGTGTATTTTACCAAAAAAGTAACAATAGGAAAAAAATTGGCCAGGCACAGTGGCTCATTCCTGTAATTCCAGCACTTTGGGAGGCCAAGGTAGGTGGATCATTTGAAGCCAGGAGTTGGAGACCAGCCTGGCCAACATAGTGAAACCATGTCTCTGCTAAAAATACAAAAAAATTAGCCGGGCATGGTGTTGCGCACCAGTAATCCCAGCTACTTAGGAGGCTGATGCAGGAGAATCACTTGAACCCAGGAGGTGCAGGTTGCAGTGAGCCAAGATCACGCCACTGCACTCCAGCATGGGCAATACAGTGAGTGGGATGCCATCTCAAAAAAATAAAAAAACGAGAGAGAGAGAAAAATTATTTGTGTATAGATAGGTGTACACACATATAGTGTGTATGTGTATGTTTGTTTGCATAGAAAGAGAGAGATACAGATGTGAATATTTATCACCTATTGTACTAGTCTGTCTCTTAAGTCTATTATTTGTCTACCTTTTTATCTCCTATCCATCCATCATCCATCATCTATCTCATCTCTCAAATATGATCTATCATCAATAATCTATATTTCATAGGTATCGCTTAAATGTTTTCTATTATCTAACCTTCAATCCATCCATCATTTATCTATCATTATATATTTATCATTATTCTAAATTTTATGTATATTATTCATATATCTTTTCTACTATCTTTTTCAATTACCTAGCTATCCTGTTTATCTATTTATCAATTATCTATTTTCAACAGTCTGTATTCATAGCTATCATTTAAATATATTTTCTGTCATTTATTTATCCGTCCATTCATCATCTAGCTATATCTATTGCCTTCCTCAATTATCTAATTTCATATCTATTAATTAAATAGCATTTCTGTTATCTATCCATCCATCCATCATCTATCTCTCATCTATCTTCTATCATACATCCATCTATCATTTATCATCAGTTATCTATATTTTATATCACTAAAGTATATTTTCTATTATACATCTATCCATCTTCTGTCTATTAATCTCATCTATCTATTGTATCTATCCACAGAAACACACACAAACATCTGAGTAGTACCGACTATCCAGAGATTATGAATTTCAAGGAGAAAGGGAAGAAGAAAGAGTAAAAACCCAAGGCATTTTCCCAAGGGGCCCCGCTCCGCAGTATTCCACCCACATCTCCTAAAGTGGGACTAGATGGTGTGGGTCTGTGAGACAGAGAAGGCTGAGTGTTTACTGCAACTTAATCAACAGAAAAGAAAGGGGAAAAGCAAGTAGGCAGTGTATTTTGAACAGCCATTCCCCAGGGCCTGTGGACGTTGTCAATTTAGGTTATGTAATTTTATTTGCCCAGTTCCATTCAATATCTCTATTCATTGACATTAATATTGTTTTTTGTTGTCTTTTTACTTTGTCATTTTCAAAGGGAGATGATGCTTATAGAAGCGAATCCTTATGACTTTATTGAAGATTTTATGATATCCCTCTGCTACTGAGTTTCTGAAGGAGAAAATACTGTCTTTTTCAACATAAGTCCAAGTTTTATGTAATAGGACAATTTTTGGTAATTTTACTCATTTTCTGAAAGAAGTATGAGGCAAACTACCATATGTCATGGGTATCCATCCATTATTTCAGAGTGTAAAGATTGCTTATCTTTAAAGACAAAATTATTGTAATTCTGAGATATGATGGGAAAAAACTCAGATGAAGTCTATTTTCATCAGCACAAGCAAATCAAAGGACATCACCTAAATAATTCATTTTTCTAAAGTAGTTTGATATTTGGGATCAATATAATTATGCCAGCATCTTGATACATGGATGGACAAAAACTGAAAATATATACTGTACATTTTATAATGTGTTATTTTAAAACTACTGTACTTACAGAATTGTGCCTGAGTCATAAATTTCTTTTTTTCAATACCAAACACCTGCTTTCGTGTATTTCCTAGCCACCTCAATGGACTGCCTTTGTAAGAATTAATTTGATCTCTGGCTTAATGAAGTCACATATTTTCTTTTTTTTGTTTGTTTTTATTTTGTTTTGTTCTTGAGATGGAATCTCACTCTTGTGCCCCAGGCTGGAGTGCAAGGGCATGATATCAGCTCATTGCAACCTCTACCTCCCGGGTTCAAGCAATTCTCCTGCCTCAGCCTCTTGAGTAGCTGGGATTACAGGTGCCTGCCACCATGCCTGGCTAATTTCCTTTTGTATTTTTAGTAAAGATGGGGTTTCACCATGTTAGCCAGGCTGGTCTCAAACTCCTGACCTCAGGTGATCCACTCACCTCAGCCTCCCAAAGTGCTGGGATTCCAGGCGTGAGCAGCCATGCCCAGCCTAAGTGACATATTTTCAACACCTGTCTTCTTCAACCCTCAACTGCCAAGTTTTCTTTTATTTAATGCGTATTGAGAATTACCGAAACAATTACTTTCCTGTATTTTAATGAGGTTTTTTTTCCCTCTTCTATTTTATTTTTGGAGAATTCTTTATTCACTAGAAGAATTATGAAGAAAAATGCCTAAAAATAAAAATAAATAAAATACTGTGGCCTCATGGACGTATTAGATGCGGTAATCACTGATTAATCTTTTGAGACACGTCTGATAAAATTGGAATCTATCCATATTGGGAATGTCAACCACTTTTCAAATTTTGACTTTTTGTTTTGGAAAGAGCATGTGAGAAGTGGATAATTAGAAGTATTTGGCATTTCAGAGATTTCTGTCCTGGTGTCCCAAATGTCTCTGGTTCCGTGATTTAAGCATGGGAAGCAAGGGACTGTGAGTAGGCTTATATTACAAACAGCAGCAGACAAGCCCTGAGGCTCTGCAGTCTTGACTTTGAAGATTACTCAGTCTTTATGATTCCAACAAAGTGCTGGTGGTGTTACTGAACCCATCTGGGGTCTCCTTAACCGGCACAGTAAGGCCAAACATTCGCACTGCAGTTTTGCAGCTGGAGAAAGGAGGGCATTTATTTGCAGGGCACCAAGCAAGGAGAATGGGGCAAGTCACACTTCACACCCAACCTCCTTGATGGCTTGCAAGTAATGGATTTTCAACGTAGGGTTACATTTCAGTAAAGCAGAAGTCACAGGCAACATCGCAAATCAATACCCAGATATCATACATTGGTTTAGTGGCAGGCCAGGTCTCACTAACACAGGCCTCCATAACAACTGTTTCAGCACTGACCGAGTGGTGAAGTTACTATTAAAAGCTGAAAGAGCCAACACCCTTATACAAAGGCTGGAATGGAACAAAAGCCCACCAAGAGTTTTACCCAGGCATTTGCTGGGCCTCGAAGCATGACAAGATAACGAAGGAATTCTTAACAGGACCCGTTTAGGATTAAACAAGTTATTATTATTATTATTATTATTATTATTATTATTATTATTTTGCGGGTCTAAAGAAACTCCCCAGACCTCCACAGACAACTTTATGGGGGTCTGAAGGAACTCCCCAAACCTCCATGATTTAGCAGGAGACAAGATAAGGGTAATCACCCCAGCACTTGGACCCATTTAGATTAAGTCAGTTTACTGAGGCTCCAGAGGAAGGTCTTCAGGACTCAGACCTTAGTTACAGATTAGAAGAAGTTAATCACTTATGTCTTTAAATGAATGCACACTTACACATAGACATATAGCTTAGAAGGCATATAAGCTCTGGAAAACTTTGTAATTTTGAGTTGGTCTGGCAACAATTTCCAGGCCGTCTCCCTGTACTCAGTTACAGAAATAAACTGGCTTCGTTCCCGGTTCATCTGAATCTTGTTATTGGGCCACAAGAATAAGCAGCCCGACCCTTGGTTTGGTCTGGGAACAGTTTGACCTAAAAAGGTGAATATCTTAAAAGGTGAAAATATCTTAAAAGCTGAAAATATCTTAAAAGGTGAAAATATCTTAAAAAGTGAATATCTAAAAAGGTGAAGTGGGAGGCCCACAGGTTACAGGTGGATTCAAAGATTTTCTCATTTGTGATTGGGTAAGGAGTCAATGTTTTATCTCAAATTGGGTTCAGCAGAAAAGAATGTTAGTTCTGACCTGTGGGTGTGACTTCCTCCCAGTCCCCTCAGGAAGAAATTTAAAACAAAAATTGTTGGTCAGAGTTCAGTCTTTAGTTTCCCTTATCTGAGATCTACATGCTAGCAAATCCGTTTGGTGCGGTTGTGGGTTTCTGAAGAACAACTCAGGTACCTATGTTAAAATGTTAACTTTTATCCCATGTGGGAACCAAACATCTCATGACTCTAACTTTCTCGGCTATTGTTTAAGCTACGGTTACCTTCTTGCATATCAAGTTGCTCATTTACTTTTCAGGGATAGCCAGGTGCCTGGAATTTCCCTTGATGGAACTCAAGATTTCCTTGTATTTCTATGCTTGAAGGGGCACCCTGCAAACCCCCTGCTCTGTCTCAATGGAGGGGGGAATTTAGGATAACAAAATGGTCTCCAATAAAAGTTTTGTTATGGCTGGCTCTTATTTTAGTAGAGTTTTAAAGAAGTCAATGTTTTGCATTGCTAAAGCTTTTTTGTGTTACTTTAATAATTTTTTTGCTTAATCCTGGCTGCTCTGCCTGTGGAGTAGCCATTCTTTTATTCCTTTACTTTCTAAAGTACTAAACAGGACAAAATTTGATAACCCGACATCTGACAACATTGAAAATCCCCATTTGACAAAAGGTAAAAGTCATCATCACTCAGATGCCTGACATGTATAAATCTGTGTCAAAATCTTTAGGACGTATCTCTAAATATAGAAATTGACAATAATGAATGGATGAATCTCACTGGAGCCCGGTTGCCCTGGGAAACAGCAATGGTTAAGAAATCCTTCCTTTTTTGGGTCCACCTGACTGCTGCTATAGTCATCCTATTGCAATCATCCTATCTGGGAAAAAAGTCTATTTACGTGAATCCAAATTTGCTTTTCACACGCTAACATTCCCCGCTCCCCCACCTCTTTTTGTTTTTGAGATGGAGTCTCGCTCTGTCAGCCATGCTGGAGTGCAGCGCCTTAATCTCAGCTTACTGCAACTTCCGCCTCCCAGGTTCAAGCGATTCTCCTTCCTCAGCCTCCCAAGTAGCTGGGACCACAGGCGCCTGCCGCCGCACCCGCTGATTTTTTGTATTTTTAGTAGAGACGAGGTTTCGGAATGTTAGCCAGGCTGGTCTCGAACTCCTGACCTCAAGTGATCAGCCTGCCTCAGCCTCCGAAAGTGCTGGTATTTCAAGCGTGAGCCACCGCGCCCAGCCCCCATGCCAATATTCAAGTAAGGAGAATAAAGGCTTGACTGATGTCAGAATTTATTCAAGGAAATATAACAAAAACCTATGGCTTTTTTTTTTTCTATCTCTGAATATATTTTTATTGAGGAAACAATTTTTTTTTTTTTTTTTTTTTTTTTTTTTTGTTGGGGAGGTTTGCTCTTCTTTCCAGGCTTGGAGTGGCCGGATCTCAGTTCACTGCAAGCTCCGCCTCCCGGGTTCACGTCATTCTCCTGCCTCAGCCTCCCGAGTAGCTGGGACTACAGACGCCCGCCACCTCGCCCGGCTAGTTTTTTGTATTTCTTAATAGAGACGGGGTTTCACCATGTTAGCCAGGATGGTCTCGATCTCCTGACCTCGTGATCCGCCCGTCTCGGCCTCCCAAAGTGCTGGGATTACAGGCTTGAGCCACCGCGCCCGGCCGGAAACAATTTTTGATGGAAAGAAAAAAATGGGTGTTGAAGTCAGACATACCTGGTTTATATCATTGCCCCTTTTTTAACTGGTCCTGTGATCTCAAACACAGGCAAGTTACTTGCAGGTGACTTACGTCCTCTAAGCCTGTGTTTATTCATTGGAGGGAGGAAACTTCTCACAAGAGAATGATTTCAAATACCATTTAAAACTAATATTTGTGGATGTCCATGGAAACAAAAGCTCAGTTATATGAAAGACTGCTAATGGAATGGAAAATTGTTCACCTGTCCTCATGCCAAGTTCTCTCACCAAGTTAATCATTTCTCATTATTTCTTCTTTAACTCTCCTTTGAGCCAAGATGATACTTCCGACTTCTTTATGAACATTAAGATACATTTGTTTACTCCAAACTAACAATGACAAATAATGCATGCTCATAATATTCATAACTTTTATAATTCTGCATTTTTTGAAAGATTCAGTCTAAAAATAATATTTTATATCTCTATTTCTTGAAACATTACATTTGGACTGTAGGATATAACATCTTACTGTAAGTGATTAGCAAAGCAGGCATTATGTATTTTCCTTGATATCTCCTCTTGCCTTCCTTAATTTACATTGGCTTTTCCACTCATTAACTGATTAAAGTTTGAAACTGATATTTTTAATCTGTAAAAATAATGACTTCTTATTGGCTTCCAATAATGTTGATTCTGAAAATTAAAAACCAATCACTAGAATTGAGAATAATCCTTATGTGGATATTTACCAGTGGACTCCAGGGAGTATGAATGAATCTACAGAAACCTGTGTGATTTAGTCCCATGATATTAAACATGAACTGCTTCAAGAAGAGTCCACATATCAAAACAGTCATATTCTTCTTTCTTAAACTCCAGCACATTACTTGAAAACATTGCATGACTGTGATTTTCCCTGGAGTTCACAAGTGTTCTTCTATTTCTCATTGTCAAGAGAAACATCTACTCTTCCTCCTTTATCTCAATAAGAGTTCCTTGTTGATACTCAACCTTCTTTGAATAGACTGTTTTTTATATATTTCTTCTAAAGGTATCTCTCAGCAGGCTTCTCTATTTCTTTGAGTCACTGGGTGAAATCATGGGAAAATATTAGTTTGTCATGCTATCACATTTTAATGTCTTTCTGTAGGTGGTATTTCAGGTATACTTGATGTATTTTCTGGGCTATTCCAGATATTGGTGAATTATCTGATTCGTTCATATTTAAATGGCCAATGCAATCCAAAATATAATTTCAATCTGTTATGATATTTAAAAATTCCAGGCCAGTTGCAGTGGCTCATGCTTGTAATCCCAACTCTTTGTGAGTCCAATGTAGGTAGATTGCTTGAGTTCAGGAGTTCAAGACCAGCTTGGGCAACACAGTGAGAGCCCATCTAAACATAAAATGAAAAAAATTAGCCAGGCATGGTAGCACACACCTGTAATCCCAGCTACTCAGGAAGCTGAGGTGAGAGGATCACTTTTACCTGGGAGGTCACGGCTGCAGTGAACTGAGATCGGGTCACTGCATTCCAGCCTGGGCAACAGAGTCAAGCCCTGTTTTTGTTTGTTTGTTTGTTTTTTAATTCTCACTTTCCATTAATCTCCTAACCTTTTTCAAGTTTGCAAGGGTATATGGAGAAGGGTGCCCCGCTCACTTATATAATTTTTTTTCCTTGGGTAGTTATTGCTCCTACAGGACGTATCGCAACACCCTGCAGTCTTGCTTCCAGGTTCTGGCCATACTTTTGGCTCTACTTTTCGTGCAGAGTCACATTCCTAGAGTAGAACTTTCATCAGGGTCCTACCCAGGGGCTCAGGGCTGCCATCTTTCAGAAGATACTTGGCCCAAGGAAACTGTCAATCATTTTGTGCTGCCCAACAGCACCAGATGACCAAACATGTATTCTTGCAGTCTCACCTCTTTATTCAGCCTTCACCAAGGCTTGCAGACAACCTGGTACCATTCAACTTCTTCAGGTACGAATCATCCTGCAGTCTCTCTATTCTCTGAACCCCAGATTCACTGAGAAGGTCTCTTGATGCTACACTTTGAATGCTTGTGTTCCCCTAAAATAACATCTTGAATCTTAATGTCAAGGTGATGGCATTAGGAAATGGGAGGTGATGAGGGTGGCACCCTCATAAATGGAATTGTGCTCTTATAAAAGGGACCCCAAAGGTCTCCCTTACTCCTTCCACCATGTGAGAACACAGTGAGAAGTTGCCATCTATCAATCAGGCTGTGAGTCCTCACCAGACACTAAATCTGCCACTTTTTTCCAGTGTCCAGACATGTAAGCAATAAATGCCTGTGTTTAGAAGCCACCCAGTCTATGACGTTTTTGTTATTGCAGCCCAAATATGGTAGGACAGTTGATGTCCCATCAATCAATTTCACAGTGGAATCTCCATGATACTCTCCTATCAGCAGGGAAATGCACAGTACTTGAAAATGTCCCATGAAGGAGCTCTCACCAGTTCTCATTATTTCACTGGATACTAACCTTATCCTTATATATCATGGAGATTGGAGATGAGCTTTGGGGTCAAGATTTCTGCCTAGATCATCTAGTACTGAGAGTGGAGGAAGGAAGAGACTGGTCAGGCAGGCAGTTAGGGTGGGTTCTTGGTTAAGTTCTTTCAAACAAAAGAATAGTGTGCAGGCACAGATAAGGGATCTTGCACATGGGGGGCTTGCCTGAGATATGCCCACAGCTGCACAGATAAGAAGGGCTACACAGGAGACTTTCTCAGACATGCCTGCAATGGAAAATTCTGTCCCCTGACACATGCACAGTAAGGGCAACAAAGCAATATGGAGTTTCTCAAGCTAAGGGGCTCTCATGCACACTGGGAGGATGGGGTAGAGCTACCAGAAACTGTGAAATGGCAACCCCTTTTCAGGACCCCTCTCTGTGTCAGAGAGGTTTCTCTCTTTCTTTTGCTTATCAAACATCTGCTCTAACCTCTCCCTTGGCGTGTCTGAATCCTTGATTTCCCCAGCCATGAGACAAAGAACTTTGGGTGGCATGCCAGACAAGATCAGCTTCAGTACTTTATTTTTGGACACGATGTTTCTTAGCTTTGGAGCCTCTTCTGAAATCAAGGAAACCAGTTTAATTTCACATGTGTGCACATACACACACACACACATGCATGCACACAGACACACACACATATTTAACATACTAGTGTATGTGTGTGTGCATTTACTAGATTCCTGAAGGATATCTCCTTTGCTATTAACAGTTTGCATCTATTTCTATGTCTATGACTATGTTTATTGTGAAAATAAGTATAAGTTAAAAGCTGTGGAGTCCCCCAAAAACACTTCAAGCCTTGAGAGAGATGTGACTGTGATCTGAGTCACATATGGTGACAACTTCTGTTCTCAGATTATAGATTAACTCACTTTTTAATTTTCCTCATTCTGTACAAAGACTAGAGAAAATTAAGCAATATAAGAGACAAAAACTTTCTGCCTTTTTAATTAATGATGCTTGTGATTGATTAACCTCCCCTGGGTTGCCCTGCTTCACTTAGACTAGATAAAGAAAATCCATGACTATTACACCCTCTGTTAAAAAAATGTTAAGTGTATTCTTCCTGAAAAGAAACTGCCTATAACCAGTCCAACGGCTGTAAATATGTGCCAACCTTGTATGAATAATGTGGTAATCTTGCTAAAAACCCCTCTATCTCTGCCTTTATAAATGAAACCTTAACTTGCCTACTCCATAATTTTGGAGTTGGTGTGCTGGGTGTGATTCATCCATCTTCACACTTTGCTCTTGAATAAACTTTATTTGAATTAGATTCTGATCTTTTTAGTTATTTAAGGTTGACACTATGTTTGTATCTGTGACTCTTTCATAGACATCTAAAAGATGTATCCTCGGTTGTTAAAGGCTTTCATATATTTCTACATGTGTACATAGATCTATGTCTATGCAAAGGATTCTTGAAGGACTCTTCAGGCTGCAGTTACAGATGCCATGAACTGGAGGGCTTATACAACTTATTTCTCAGAGTTTTTGAATCTTGAAGTCCAAGATCATCAAGATTCCAACCTGGTTTCTGGAGAGGGCTGTCTTCCTGGTTTGTAGATGGTCAACTTCTCACTATATCTTCATAGGGTGTAACCACCCAGTGGATTCATCTTGCCCGCTGCCTAAACAGAGCTGATTTCTCAAGACAGGGGAATTGCAATAGAGAAAGAGTATTTTATGCAGAGTTGGCTGTGCAGGAGACTGGAGTTTTATCATTACTCCAATCAGTCTCCCCAAGCATTCAGGGATCAGAGTTTTTAAGGATAATTTGGTGGGTGGAGGGAAAGGCCAGTGAGTCAAGAGTGCTAATTGGTTGGGTTGGAGATGAAGTCAGAGGGAATTTAAGCTGTCCTCTTGGGCTGAGTCAGTTCCTAGGTGGTGGCCACAAGATCAGATGAGCCAGTTTATCCATCTGCATGGTGCTAGCGGATCCATCAAGTGCAGGGTCTGCAAAATATCTCAAGCACTGATCTTAGGAGCAGTTTAGGGAGGCTTAGAATCTTGTAGCCTCCAGCTGCATGACTCCTAAACCATAATTTCTAATCTTATGGCTAATTTATTAGTTTTACAAAGGCAGTCTAGTCCCCAGGCAAGAAGGAAGTTTGTTTTGAGAAGGGGCTGTTCTTTGTTTTAAACCATAGACTAAGTTCCTCCCAAAATTAGTTCAGCCTACGCCCGGGAATAAACAAGAACAGCTTGGAAGTCAGAAGAAAGATGGAGTTGGTTGGGTCAGATCTCTTTCACTGTCTCAGTCATAATTTTGCAAGGGTGGTTTCAATGACAGAGAGAAAAAGAGAGCTCTGGGCTGTTCATCTTCTTAAAAAGGCACCAATCTAATCTTGGGAGCCCCCCTTCAGGACATCATCTAAAACTAATAGATTCTTTCCTAATGCTCCATTTTCAAATACATCTCACTGGGAGTTAGGGTTTCAGCCTATGGGGGGACACAAACATTTAGTCTATGGTACCTCATTACCTGTCAACATTTTACTTCTTTTTCCATGTCAATGTCTACATCTACATTTATAACCATTTCTCTTTATGTTGTAGGAGCCAAGGAAAAACCTCCCCTTTGCTCTCTGAACATTCATTAAAAATCAACTGACAATAGACAGATTAATAAGGTTCCATACTGTAACTGCCCATGGGCCCATTTTACCCATTGCCCAGAGAGAACTGACTGATCAAGACGAGGAAAATGCAATAGAAGAAGAGTTTAACTCACTCAGAGCTGGCTAAACAGGAGACCAGAGTTTTATTATTACTCAAATCTGTCTCCTCAAACATTTGGAGATTAGGGTTTTTCAAAGATAGTTTGGTGAGTAGGAGGCCCAGGAGTGGGGAGTGCTGACTGGTTGGGTTGGAGATGAAATCATAGGAGCTGAAGCTGTCCTCTTTCACTGAGTCAGTTCCTGAGTGGGAGCCAAAAAACTGATTGGTGAGTCCTGGTACAGCCTTTGGTAGTCAGAAACACAAAAAAACCTGAAAAGACACCTCAAAAGGCCAATCTTGGGTTCTATAATAGTGATGTTATCTGCAGGAGTAATTGGGGAAGTTGAAAATCTTGTGACCTCCCAAATATTGGCTGGTAATTATTTTACTATGCTTACATCATACTAGAATTCAGACCCCTCTCATCCTCCTAACCTGATAGTCTTTTATTAGTTTACAAAGGCAGTTTTGGAAAATGCTATTATAATTTAAACTATAGGCTGGGAGTAGTGGCTTACACCTGTAATCCCAGCACTGTGGAAAGCCAAGGCAGGAGGCTTGCTTAAGCTCAGGAGTTCAAGACCAACCTGGGCAACATGGCAAAACCCTATCTCTACAAAAAACAAAATACAAAAAATTAGCCAGGCATGATTTCTTGTGCCTGTAGTCCCAGCTACTGGGGAGGCTGAGGTAAGAGGATCACTTGAGCCTGGGAGGTGGAGGTTGCAGTGAGCCAAAATTTACCACTGCACTCCAGCCTGGGTGACAGTGGGAGATCCTGTCTCAAAAACATAAAAATAATGAAATTAACTATCAACTAAATTTCTCTCAACATTAGCTTGACCCATGCCCAAGAATGAATGAAGACAGCCAACCTGTGAGCCTAGAAGCAAGATGGAGTCAGCCATGTCAGGTTTCTCTTACTGTCATAATTTTGCAAAGGAGGTTACAATATGAATTTATTAATGTGGGTGGAGTCTTACAAAATTTCTTAAAGAAATGACCAGATGGTTGATGGTTTTTTACCATCCTGGAGTTACGTAAAGAATAATGGCTCAGAGCATGTGCAAAAACAGATTATAGCGGTAAATCAGGTTATCGTGTGAAGACAGGTTGTGGGAGAGGGAGTGGAGGCACCTGGCTAGCAAAGGTAGCCAGATGAAACCTTCCAGGTAGCAGCCCTCAGAGAGATTAGATGGTGAATATATCTTTCAGGTCTTAAAAGATGTTAGATTCTTAGTTCATCTTTCATAGATGAGACAAGGGAAGACCTCAGAGAAAGCCTGGCTGTATCGAGGCAGATTTTTTCTACAGATGCAAATCTCCCTCACAAAAGACAGCTTTTTAGCAATTATTGTATTTACAACACTTCTGATTAGCCATCTTGAAGGATGCAAAGGAAATGCATTGTAAAAGAAAATAAGATTTCAGAACCCTCTAAGTTTATGATGCCAAGGGGAAAGTTAAGTCCTGAATGCTGAGTCATATAGCATATCTGCAATTTTGCTTTTTAGATTGTAGATTAACTGTCTTCCTCATTGTTTTTGTTCTGTAAATGACTAGAAGAGACCAGACACTAGACTTCCCCTTTCCCATCATTGATCTATGTTATAGATAGACTAACTGCATCCTTTATCATGTACCTAACTCAGAACAGATGGTCCCAAGACCCAAGATGACAGTTACATCTTCAGTGTGGAATGTTGCATACACCTTTCCCAAAAGAAAAACACCACTTTAAGTAACCAGATTGTTGAAACTATGCATCAAGCCTTACAGAGAAGGATAATGAAATTCTGTTAAACTTCCCTCAACTTTGTCCACATAAGGAATTAAAAATGTCTGCACTTCAGAACCCTGACTTCTCTTCTTCAGAATCTTTGTTTTCTGTGTGACCTGTCCTCAGACTTTGTCTTGAATAAACTCTCTTGGAGCTAGAATCTGACATTTTTTATTGCTCTTGGTTGACAACATTTCCGGGTAAAATATTTTGATTTCTTTCAATATTTATGTAATGAATTCCTTTTCTAAAACCAGTTTATTGAGGTATGGTTGGCATAAAAAAGCTGTACATATTTATTATATACAATGTGATGTGTTTAAAGATGAGTATATGTCTATGAACCTATTGAATTTAGTTTATAGTTTAATTTAAAAATAAAGGTGGCCGGGCACGGTGGCTCAAGCCTGTAATCCCAGCACTTTGGGAGGCCGAGACGGGCGGATCACGAGGTCAGGAGATCAAGACCTTCCTGGCTAACATGGTGAAATCCCATCTCCACTTAAAAAAATACAAAAAACTAGCCGGGCGAGGTGGTGGGTGCCTGTAGTCCCAGCTACTCGGGAGGCTGAGGCAGGAGAATGGCGTAAACCCGGGAGGCGGAGCTTGCAGTGAGCTGAGATCCGGCCACTGCACTCCAGCCTGGGCGACAGAGTGAGACTCCGTCTCAAAAAATAAATAAATAAATAAAGGTAATAACACTTTAAAAAGCAAAATTGCAGACATGCTATGTGACTCAGTATCCAGGATTTAACTTTCCCCTTGGCATCATATACTTTGAAGGTTCTGAAATCTTATTTTATTTTACAGTGTATTTCCTTTGCATGTTTCAATTTGGCTAGTCAGAAGTGCTGTAAATATAAGAATTACTGATAACAGTAACACTGCCTTTGTAAAACTAACAAATTAACTACAAGGTTGGAAATTATGGCTCAGGAACCAAGTAGCCAGAGGCCACAAGATTCCCGACCTCCCCAGTTGCTACTATAGATAAAATTACTATTGTAAAACCTAAGATTGGTGAGTGAGGTATTTTTTGGACCCTGCATTCTGGTGAACCAGCTGGTGTCACCCAGATCAATAACCTATACCAGGAAACTGGCTCAACTAGTCTTGTGGCTCCCACACAGAGACTGAAGACAGCTCCAATCCCCGGTGATTTCATCCCCAACCCAACCAATCAGCATTCTTCATTCCCTAGTCACCTGCCTATCCAATTATTTTTTTTTTTTTTAAAAACTCAGCCTCTGAATGTTCAGTGAGTCTGAATTGAGTAATAAACTCATGCCTTCCCTGTGCCCAGCCCTGTGATTCCACTCTTTCTCTACTGAAATACAACTGTCTCAGTGAATTGGCTCCATCTGTGCAGCAGGCAAGAAGAACCCATTGGGTAATTACATCATGAAAAAAAGTGAAAGGATTTTCCAAAGGAGAGATACAAAATGATATGTTATTTCCCAAGGAAAAATAAAGATTAATTTCAATCCACAGTAAACAGTAAGCATATATTAGTGACAGATATATCTATATGATGTGTATGATATATTATGCATATATCATATATATGTGAATTAGGAACAGAGTGCAAGTAATTTACTGGCAGAAAATGATAACATTTTCTTCAGACTTCTCCATAGCTACACTCACTGAGAGAATAGATTAGCACAATTTCTACATAGTAAATACATTTAGATTCTCAAATTTGGATACCTTGATTATTTCCTACTTAAATCAGAAGAAAGTAGTCATTATGAAAAGTAAGAACTCCTACAGTGTAGAGATTACTACCTCTTTAAAAATCATCTAATCAAAACACAAAATGGATAAGCGAATAACTAATATAATTTGTGGAAAAACACTCCAGCCAGCCAAGAAAGAAAGTGAAATAAATATCTCGTGATGGATGAAAACAAATCTATAAAAGATTTTCAGTGAACTTTGAATCCACTGAAATAAATAGCTATCTGTCCACAATTGTTAAACTTCCTTTACAAAACTAAAAGTACCTATAATGCACCTTTAAATATTTTGATGTCAATAGAGAAAAAGGGAAGATGTAAAACTTGCTAGTTTCATAGTTTTTGTTTGTTTGTTTTCCCAGTGGGTGTACAAGAGATTCTAATGGTGAAAATGGACAAATAGTGTTTAAGAATAAGGAATGTCTGGAAAGGTGTTATTTAGGCATTACAATGTATTAAAATCACATAAGGTGCTTATGAAATACATGTTCCAAAGTGCTGTCTTCTAAGATAGTCTAGTTAAATGGTTATCTGAAGGGGAAATCATATTTTTCAATCACTCAGCTGGCTTAATGCAATGGTCCTTTGCCTCATTTTGAGAAATACTGCACTCGAGGAACCAAAACCTTATTATCAACAGTTTAGTTACAAAAAGAAGTATATTTCCATGCACCACTTCCACACTATTCATACACCAAAAGGGTATGTCAAATAAGGGAGGTAAAGTACTAAAATAATGTAGATGCACCCCATTGAAAGACAGTGATAACAAGAGATATTAGAAAAACTTATCACAATCTAAGGCTGGATTAAAATTTCATGAAATCTTACACCATATCAATAAATGAAATGTAAACTCATACAGTCAATAGATACATGTAAATCTAATTAGAAGAGTTTTTAATTAAAGAAAGGACAACACCTTTATGAAAATACATGTAACCAAGATTTGAACAAGCCTTGCTTAATAGTAATAATTTCTTAATAGTAAGACAAGCATCACTAAATGAAAATTGTAAAGCACAATACCATCAGTGCAATATGTCTCTGCTGATGTTACATAACAAAACACCAAAAATACATAAAGTAAAACTTCTCAGAGAGAAATCCATTATGATTCACTCATTCATTTCATGTGATAATAGGTCCCTGTCTCTCAGAAGACAAAGTCAATCTCCACTTGGGGCAGAATAACTTGCTGAGCTATTTATTTCCACGTGTATGTTTCATTGATACGCTCCCTGTCTTGTTCTAAGAAGATTTCTAGGATCCTTTTGCTTTCCTACATAGGGAATATTATTATGTGTTACGTAGCCAAAACAGATTTTCCCTGAAGAGACTCTCTCCAACAGGGTTTTGCCGTCCTGAAGATAGAGAATTCCACCAATGTGAAGAATGCTTATTGAATGGCACATTGAGGAGAGTAAATTAGCTACTTAAGAGCAAATGGGATTAAAAGGAGTATGGAGATCTAGTTTCAAGAGAGGGTGGCTGACTGTAGGAGGTGGTTTCCTAGGCAAAACCTTAGAGGAGAAGATAGGAAGTACTACCAGGAGGCCACAACCTTGACCCAGATATTCTCATATTCATCATGGATTCCACTTCTGTATTGCTGACACAGAGACAGTGAATTGGGAGGATTCTGGAGTCAGGCTATTCCAGAATTGAGTGGTGCCAGTGATGGGATGATGTCACTATTCTGAAATATATCTGAAAACATTATTTAAGAAATGCTAATGACTGCTGAAAAAGGTCTACTTTGGAAAGAAAAACTGGAAGCTTAGAAAGGGGGAATTTTCTTTTTTTAATTTATTACTTGATTACCCCTTTGAAAATTATCATGATTACATGCTACTATTACAATAAAAAGTTAAACAAGAAAGGCTTTAAATAAGAGCTCATTCTATGTCATTGGGTACATACCAGCCTATGATTTTTCACAGAGCTTGCAATAAAATTATGGAAATAAATTTTACATTTTAAATCTCTTTAGGAAGTATCAGTATATTACTAGTAACTCTTTCACAGAGCAGTAAGCTTTTCTTTAAAACAATAAGCAAAACTGCAATCCTTGAAGTAGTGCATTCTGAACATGATAAATGTTGTTGTTCAAGAGAGGCCAAGATGTGAAGAATTCTGAAGAAAAGAACACAGTTAACCAGGTGCTGGCCTCTGATGAGGTGCAAAGGCTAAATTATCTACATTCTTCATTGTGTACTCCCCAAAAGGCCACAGACTCTACATTTTTATTACATGTCATTAGGGCATTTATAGTCAAGGACGAAAAACCCTGATTAAGATGCCTTTGGCAACTCATTAAGAGTGGGTTTTAGGGACTTAGCAAATTGACTATGAAGAGGGATTAGGACGGGGAAAACCAGCTTTTGTTAACCCTGTGCACCATACCACAAGTCTTTACACATATGGATGCATTTAATTATCTCACCTGCAGGCACGAACTCATTTTATTATATTCCCTTACATGGAAGAACATAAGACTTAAAAATCTTCATCAGACTTGCTCAGGTTTTTTCTTTTCCTCCTCCTCCTCCTCCTCCTCCTCCTCCTCCTCCTTCTTCTTCTTCTTCTTCTCCTTCTTCTTTTTGAGACAGTCTTGCTCATGTCACCTAGTCTTGGAGTGCAGTGGTGTGATCATAGCTCACTGTAGCCTCAACCTCCCAGGCTCAAGAGATCTTCCTTCCCCAGCCTCTTGAGCATCTGGGACTGCAGGTGTGCCACCATACCTGGCTAATTGCTAAAAAATTTGTTGTAGAAATTGGGTCTTGCTGTGTTTCCCAGGCAGATATTTCATTCCTGGGCTCAAACAATCCTTCTGCCTTGGAGGTCTTTTATTTTATTGTATAAATTTAATGTGTACCATGTGATGCTTCAGTACACATATGTACAGCGAAATGAAAACTATAGTCAAGTAAATTAACATATCATCATCTTACATCATTCCTTTTTTGTATATTAAAAATACCTAAAGTATATATTCTCTTAGTAAATGTCCAGGTCTTATAAATGGTAAAATCAAAACTGTATGGGAGGCAGAATAATTCCTCTAACCCCCACTTCTCAGATATGTCCACATTTTAGTTACCCTAATCCGTGACTATGGGGTCTTATGTGACAAAAAGGAGTCTGCAGATGTGATTAGATTTAGCTTTTGAGATGGAAATGTTATTCTGGATTAGCCAAGTGAACTCAAGCAATGTAATCACAAGAGTCCTGAAATGTAGAAGACGGAGGCAGAGGAGTTAGAACTACAGATAAGACTTTGTGTGAGAAAGACGTGATCAGGTCCTGTTAGCCTTAAAGATGAAAAAGAGGTTGGCTGCAATGTCTCACACCAGAGATCTCAGAGCTTTGGGAGACGTAAGTGAGAGGAGGCTGGAATTTCGAGTCCAGCCTGGGCAATACAGCAAGATCCTGCCTCCATAACAAAAAAGTTAGCCAGGTGTGGAGGCACTAGCCCATAGTCCCAGCTACTTGAGAGGCTGAGGTAGGAGGGTCACTTGAGCCCAAAAGGTCAAGGCTGCAGTGATCTATGATTGTATTAATACCACTAATACCACTGCATTCCAGCCTGGGTGACAAAGTGAGACTCTGAGACAAAAATAAATAAATAAAAAGAAGGGATTATGAGCCAAGAATGTGGACAGCCTCCAGAGAGTGGAAAAAAAGGAAGAGATTGTGAGCCAAGAATGTGGACAGCCTCCAGAGAGTGGAAAAGGCAAGGAAATGGATTATCCCCCCAAATCCTCCAAACAAAATGATTCAACCATGCCAACACAATGCTTTCAGCGCAATGAGACCCATGCCAGGCTTCTGAACACCAGAAGTGTCAGATAATAAATTTGTGTTGTTTTAAGCCATTAGATTTGTGTTAATGGGTTACAGCAGTTGTAGGAAACTAATCCTCTAGACAGAGATTCACACACCATGCCAACTAGTCAGTTAAAACATGGTGTCTCAGTGCAGACTCAGGCAGATGGGATTTTGTCAGAAAGTGTTCAATCAATAGAACCCAGTAATGCCTGAGGATTTCTGTGTTCCTAAGTAGGCCAGCAATTCACAACCTTCTTGTGTGAGAATTAACAACCTTATAACAGGCCAGAGAGAGGAGTGATCCTCACGTTTAATACAATCCTAGAATGCAGAGAAAAATATCCTGCCTAGAGTTAGATTTCTTCTTCACACTGGTAATTATGGTGAAGGACTCTAGGGGCAGGACTAGGGTGGGGCAGAGAAACATCGCTTGTTGAGATTGGAGTCATGGCACAAGTTTTATCCCTGTAAATTTGGTTGATTTTTAACTGTCAGGTAAGTGAGGTGAAAAAAAGACTCAGTGAAGTCATTTATCTAATCAGAAGAAATAGTGGTATATTCCTCCATTCAGATACTATTTGTTATGGCTTGAATGATGATGTTCCCTCCAAAATGTATATTGAAATTTAATCCCCATTGAGGTGGTAGTAAGAGGTGGGGATTGGGGGGATGTGACTAAATCATGAAAGCTCCACTTTCATGAATGGATTAGGACCTCAGAAAACAAGCTTGCAGAAGTAAGTTCACTCTCTCTCTCTCTTCTATTCCTCTGCCATGTGAGGCTGTGACAAAAAGGCTCTCACCAAACACCTAATGCTAAAAACTTGATCTTAGACTCCCCAGCCTCCAGAAGGTAAGAAATGAATTGCTGCTCTTTACAAATTACCCAGTCTAAGATATTTTGTTACAGCAGCACAAATGAACTAACACAGTATTCAAAAATAGAATGAATCAGTCATAAAGACATGGAGAACTCTTAAATGCTTATTGCTAAGTGAAGAAAGTCAATCTTAAAAGATTTTATACTGCGTGATTTTGTTGATATGATATTCTTGACTAGGCAAAACTACAGGGATACCGAATCCACAGATGAATAAGTCCATTATATAAAATGCTGTATTATTTGAGTATAACTAACACACATCCTCCTGTATACTTTAAATTATATCTATACTACTTAATACAATGTAAATGCTATGTAAATAGTTGTTATACTGTTTTATTTAGGGAGTAACAAGAAAAAAGTTTGTACATATTCAGTGTCAATGCAACCATCCATTGTTTTTTTTTTCAGCACTTTCATAATGCAGTTGGTTGAATCCATTGATGCAAAACCAAGGGATAGAAAGGCCTGACTGTATTGTGCATGATACTGTAATAGTGGATACGTGACACTGTATGGTTGTCAAAAATTATAAAACCTTACAGCATGAAGATGAAACTAAATGTATGCAACTTAAAAGAAAACAGAAATAACAAAAAATAGGAATTTAGGGGATCCCAGGATGAAATGCACACTGAAATAGAAGAATTTGATAATGTTACAAGTGTGTGAAGCAATCTCACTGAAGGAGAGACCAGCAGTTCTAGCCTAATATTACTTTGCATGTCTGTGAATCTTTAAGACTAAAGGCAAAAGGGACTGCAGATAAAGCACTGTTCTCTAGTTGATAAAGCTGTTTCCTACAAGCATAGTGGTTAACAGTTCTAAAACCACTACACATATGTACTGGAATTAAACAATTAAGACAATAGATGGCAGGTGGTGGGAGGCAGGTTTCTTACTGTTGGAGTGGGAGCTAGTATTGAAAGAAATTAGTGAAACCCATGCAGCAATGGATTAGAGAGAGTTGAAGTCCTCAGGATAAAATTATGTATAGCTTCATATAGACACAAATAATTACATACAGAAACATTTAGCGGTATGTATATACAGATGGGTTAGTTTGCACACATATGTTTTCTTGCTCTGTCAGCTGAGAAGTCGTTGAAGAAACAATACTCTAGTAGGAACAAGCACATCTGGTGGCCAGAATTTGGTTTCTCATACTATTTTTCATTAAAATTAGCCAAGGATCCTGGGGAAAATGGCTGAATGTAGGAATGAGGCAGGGAATATATAAGACGAGTCTGTAACATCTTATAGGGTCAGAAAGTCATGAAGAGTGCACACCACACGTGCACACACACACACACACACACACACACAAATGCAATGATGGCTATGTGAAAATTAGTACCAGGACTCAACTCAGCAAAACTGAAATATCATGGAAAGCTGCAGACAGGCACAGCTTTCTACCCAGCAGTTTTACCTTTATACTAGATAAATGTATATGGCAGCACAAGAAGCTCTCTTGTTACCAATTTTTTGTATTAGTCCATTCTCACACTGCTATAAAGAAGTATAAAGAACTACCAGAGACTAGGTAATTTATAATGAAAATAGGTTTAATTGACTCACATTTCCACAGGCTCTACAGGAGCCTGGAAATGCCTCAGAAAATTTATAATCATGGCAAAAGGTGAAGGGGAAGCCAGCACATCTCACATGATGGGAGCAGGAGGAAGAGAGGGAAAAGAAGGAGGTGCCACACATTCAACCAGATTGAATGAGAACTCTACCACTGGACAGCATTAGGAGGATGGTGCCAAACCACTAGAAACCACAACCATGATCCAATGACCTCCCACATGGCCCCACCTCCAATACTCAGATTACAACTCAACATGAGATTTGGGTGGGGACACAGAGCCAAACCATATCAGGGATGGTCATCTTCATATTGTTTCTTAAGAGTAAATATTGCCAAATGAGTAACAGTTTGTTTTTATGACAGTATGGGCAAACCTTTGCTATCAGTAGGTGCAGCAATTTGCAACTGTTAAAAAAATTGAACTGCATCTTATAACATTGCTAGGGTTTGAATATTTGTCTCCTCCAAACTCTTGTAGAAACCTGATCCCCAGTGTGGCAGGATTAAGAGTTAGGGCCTTGAGGTGATTGGGCCATGAGGGCTTATCCTTGTGAATGGATTAATCCATTCATCAATTAATGAGTTAATGGGTTACTAGCTTATAATGGGAGTATAATGGGTTAAAAAGTCATAATGAGAGTGGGACTTATGCCTTTATAAGGAGAGGAAGAAAAGATGTTATCACACTTAGCCCCCTAACCACATGATGTCCTTCACCACCGCATGGGACTCTGAAAAGAGTACCCACAGCAAGAAAGCTCTCAGACAATGAAGGCTCTTGACCTTGTACTTCTCACCTCCAAAATTTTAAGAAACATTTTACTTAAGATATAAATTATCTAGTTTCAGTATTCTTTTATAAGCAACAGAAAGCAGACTAAGACACACATTTTTAAAAAATGAACCAGATCCACAAGTATCAGCCTAGGCGAGTGAAAAAAGTAAATTGAAAAATGGCACTCGTCAGAATTTTATCATTACAGGAGAACATGTATTTAGTCAGCATAGGAAAAATGTGCCCATAAAGAATGTATACCAGCAGGGCGCAGTGGCTCATGCCTGTAATCCCAGCACTTTGGGAGACCAAGGCGAGAGGATCACTTGAGCGCAGAAGTTCAAGACCAGCCTGCGAAGCCTAGCAAGACCCCAGCTCTACAAAAATTTTAAAAATTAGCCAGGCATGGTAGTACACACCTGTGGTCCTGGCTACTCAGGAGGCTGAGGTGAGAGGATCATTGGGCCCAGGAGGTTAAGGCTGCAGTGAACTGTGTTTGAGCCACTGCATTTCAACCTGGGCAACTGAGTAAGAGCGTGTCTCAAAAAAAAAAAAAAGAAAAAGAAAAAGAAAAAAGTATACCTATTACTAGTAAGTGGCTACCTTTGAGAACAGAGGCAAGCATATATTAAGGAAGAGTAGTTAATTTCATATTTTATTTCTTTAAGAAAAGAATGCTTTGAAAAATGTATAACAAAGTATTAACTCATGTAATTGCTGATCAGAGAGGCATTTTTAAATTATTTTTAATATGTGGTTAAAATAATGTATACGTTAATTTTTAAAATCAAAAGAGAGAACCTAGGCATAGGGTAAGGAATATATCGTGATGAACTGGTGAATAAGTAGAGTGGATGTCTGCAGGAAATCTCCTTGAAAAGAGAGAAAAAATATTTTAGTTTTCATTTATTTTGCTTCATGAAGTGGTGATTAGCTCACGAAATGCTTGCAATATTAATGAGAGTTATCTACTTATTTTGTTTACAATGTAATAGTCTGATTATTCCTCAGTTAAAGATTTTCCACACAAGTTTATGTGAAAATTTAGAAGAAAATATTTGGGGGCTGAGCGGTGACTCATGCCTGTAATCCCAGCACTTTGGGAGGCTGAGATGGGAGGATCACCTGAGGTCCGGAGTTCAAGACCAGCCTGGCCAATATGGTGAAACCCTGTCTCTACTAAAACTACAAAAATTAGCTGGGCGTAGTGGTGGGCACCTGTAATCCCAGCTACTTGGGAGCCTGCCGCAGGAGGATCACTTTAACTCAGGAGGTGGAGGTTGCAGTGAGCCAAGTCCACGTAATTGCACTCCAGCCTGGGCAATAAGAATGAAACTCCATCTCAAGAGAAAAGAAAAAAAGAAAGAAAGAAAGAAAGAAAGAAAGAAAGAAAGAAAGAAAGAAAGAAAGAAAGAAAGAAAGAAAGAGAGAAAAAAATTGGACATCAGACACGGTAGTTTGAACTTGTAATCCAAGCACTTTGGGAGGCCAAAGCTGATGGATCGCCTCAGGTCAGGAGTTCAAGACCAGCCTGGCCAATGTGGTGAAACCCTGTCTCTACTAAAAATACAAAAATTAGCCAGGTGTGGTGGCGTGCACCTGCAGTCCCAGCTACTTGGGAGGTTGAGGCAGAAGAATCACTTGAACCTGGGAGGCAGAGCTTGCAGTGAGCTGAGATCATGCCACGGCACTCCAGCCTGGGTGACAGAGTGAGACACCATCTCCAAAAAAAAAAAAAAAAATTAGTAGGGTGTGGTGGTCCATGTCTGTAGCCCCAGCTATTTGGAAGGCTGAAGTGGGAGGATGGCTTGAATCCAGGAGGCAGAGCGTACAGTGAGCTGAGATCATGCCACTGCACTACAACCTGGGTGATGAGTGAGACCCTGTGTCAAAAAAGCAAGAAGAAGATGAGGAAGAAAAAGAAGAAGAAGAAGAAGAAGAAGAAGAAGAAGAAGAAGAAGAAGAAGAAGAAGAAGAAGAAGAAGAAGAAGAAG
>NC_037689.1:26947087-27021941 GCF_003255815.1 Theropithecus gelada
AGGAGGAGGAGGAGGAGGAGGAGGAGGAGGAGGGGGAGGAGGAGGAGGAAGAAGAGAAAGAAGAGGAAGAGGAAGGAAAAGAAAAAACTTTTATTGGGTTTCTTAGTAGCAATAGTATAGAAGACAGGCAGAAAATTGTTATTGAGGTAAAGGAGTTAAGAAGAGTAGTCTCCTAGCATGTTATACAATTATGTTTTCTCTATTGTTGGCTTTTAAACAATATTAAAAGATTTCAATGTTTCTCACAATAATATCGCTTTAAAATTATGTAGCTTACTAAGTGACTTCCTCTCTTTTTGTGTCTTATGAGATACATGCAATTAAAAAAAAATAGCCCATAAAAATAATCTTAGACTGGATTAGCTTCCATGAAGTTGATAGAAAACAATACCATATATTATCACCTAGATACACATTTATCTATATGTCATATATTTAGACTGAAATAACTAATTCCTTCTCTTCACATACAATACCAGAAGCAATCCATTGCAATGGACAACAAGATTTGTTTTGTTGCTATTTTTAAATGCCCATGCTTCAGACCTAGGATTTTTTCAAAGTACAAACTTTCTATTGGATTGGTTAGTCCTCTTCTCATGAACAAATCTTGATATTAACAAGAGAAGATGAACAGTAACTAAAACTAATAAAAGAGAGATGAATAGTAACTTCCAAAGGCCAAGGATTTTTGTAAGGTTGTTATTATTACTACCACGTTTAATCATCAAAATAACTCTTCCAAAACTGATATATTAAGAAAAATTGAATCTTATTTTTATACAAAATGGGAAGTAGTTCAGTATGAGTCTTCTCTTTTTTAACTCTGATTTTGCTACTAGTTTCACTCTGGCCCAGGAAATCAGTGTACCTTTCACAATGAATATTGTTGTTTTTTTAAGTTCTCATCCCCAGGTTCCTCTTCTGTGAAATGAGATAACAATAAATACCTAGTTGATAGGTTGGACATGAGAAATAGATGAGAATGCTTGGAGACTGCTTATCATGATACATAGAATTCAGTAAGCAGTCAAAGCATGTTATCTATTGTTTTACCATTAAGAATGTTTTGTGACTTAGCGAAATTTTTCAATAGATTTGTTTTCTTTTTTCTGTTTTGAACTTAGTATTTGTTTATTTGTTGACCTTGACACAGGGAAATTTTCCTGGATTCTCCAGATGGTGCCAATGTAACCACAGGGGTCCTTAAATATAGAAGTCAAAGAAGAGAATGTACCAAAGTGGTGCCAGGTGAGATTCAGCCAGCTGTGTGTGTGTGTGAGTGTGATGTCGAACTCTCAGCAAACACATTCCTCCTTCTCGCACAGATCTTGACCAGAAGCGATAGATGGATTTTCTATTTCTCCCTTTATATATATAAAATGCAGAATTTTTGTCATCATCAAGGATCAGAATCAAGGACTAATCTATTTCTAGATTTCTTGTTGACCCAAGAGCGGCAGGCATGATCAAGTATGCATGGAGCTGTCCATGGTTTGGGAGGAGAAGGTGTATTATCTATTCCTCTGTAGTTCATTACACTTAAGTATTATACCACATATACCCCTTAAATTAAATCAAAAATTTTATTACAGATGAACTGCCATAAAAATGTTTAATAAACTCAACATATAAAAGTGTTATAACAGTGTCTGGGAAAATACAATAAAGCCGAGCTGCGAGTACATAATGAAGTGTTCTGTGCTTTTCTTGCTGTATGTTGTAATAAACCAATCTGAGGATTTTAGACTTCTTGTAAGAAAATTATCTGACTTCCTCTTAAGGCAGGAGTCACCTTTCAATTCATTTATCAATTGTCTCTGCAAAATTCAAAGAAAAAAATCAAGCTATTTAATATTCGGTTAGAAAATATTCAATATGTGTGTTGTGTGCCATTAAAAATGTTTATGGAGGTCGGGCGTGGTGGCACACTCCTATCATCCCAGCACTTTGGTAGGCCAAGACAGGTGGATCACCTTAGGTCGGGAGTTCGAGACCAGCCCAGCCAACATGGTGAAACCCTGTCTCTACTAAAATACAAAAAACTAGCCGGACATGGTGGCAGGCACCTGTAATCCCAGCTATTCGGGAGGCTGAGGCAGGAGAATCACGTGAACCCAGGAGGTGGAGGTTGCAGTGAGCTGAAGTCGTGCCACTGCACTCCAGCCTGGGCAATAAGAGAAAAACTCCATTAAAAAAAAAAAAAAGTTTATGGATTAGCATTGATCCAACTAGAAACTCTACCATATATTTATTCCTCAATATTGGGCATTTTCACCAAGCAAAACTACATCAGAAAGACTAGCAGGGCAAAACGGGTTACGTTATCTTGAAAACACAAAGTAATTTATGGTGACAGCAGGGATAGTAACAAAACTGTGTAATATTGTTGAACAGCTGAAGATGGTCTAATAACTTACTGACTTATCAACAAACATGAAGGAGATGCATTAGGTTAATCAAACCTGCTTGTATATATCCAGTACACTGTTATTCTAGTTTAAACCAGGTTATCACTAATTATTTCTGACTGGTTGTAGAGTCTTCATTCAGAATTGTTTCTTAATATCATCACTACTTACAGAGACATCTGTTTTAGCATATTATTTACACAAGCCCTGTTCTCGTGTATCCTGAATCTTTAATGCATTGTTATGCTAGTTGTTGGCAATAACAATATTTAACCATACATTTTAGCAGAAGTTATAATAGACTTTTAACAGAAAGTGAAATGAATCCATCTGGAGACTGTATTTAATTTTCAAAATTAGGGTGTACAATAACCATCCTTCGAAAACTGAAAACCTAGAATACGTGTATGAGATTTTACTAAAGACCTAATTTAGCTGCATAAATCAAAAGAAATAGTCTGCAGACAATCTTTATTTTCATATTTCCTCTCTATGCTCAATGCATAAAGTATGGTTAAACATCACAAATTATGGCATTAAACCCAAAACATTCTCAGGCAATGAGAATACCATGGTCAGGGAAATCTGAAAACAGGTTGTTGGTGTAACTTTGCTTTTATTCCATCATATTTACTTTCTGTCTTTACAATTTCTTCTCATCTGAGCAGGTGAAGAATTCTGTAAATTCAAGTGTAAATTGTAATATAGGCAAATTGTAAATTATAAGTGCATTTAAATTTTATATTTGTGTATGTGTGTATATATATACACACACATACATATGTATATTGCATATTACATACTCTCTTTTTAAAAATAAATTCATTGTATATATTTAAGTTATACAACATGGTATTATAAGTTACATATATAGTAAAACATTTACTATAGTGGAATAAATTTACATATTCATCATAACACATAGTTACTCATTTTCCCCCTCTGGCAAGAGAAGTTATAATCTACTCCTTTAGTAAAAATCCTATAGACAATACAGTATTATTAACTATAGCCCTTAAGTTATACATTAGATCTTTAGGTTTATTCATCTACATATTTGCTATTTTCATATCCTTTGATGTACATCTTGCCCTTTCCTACTCGCCACCCCGTCCCTGGGAACTACTGTTTTATTCTCTATTACTATATATTTGACATTTCAAAATGCCATTACATAATCTCTTTTAATTTTTCTTCTTCTTTGGTAATACAAATGGTAATCATATTTTTAACAGAATCTCTTTCTTCTCTCTTCTTACTCCTGACTTCAAATTCGCAAACCTCTTTAAAAGCCGAACAAAATGATTTACACTGGGATCGCAGTAAACTGTAGAAATATTGGGGACAACCAACTTAATATACTTGGTAGTTTATGAACTTGAAGTCAAGTCCAGTCCCATGAGCTTCAGACTGCCTTCCACCAGCAGCTGCCTGAGGCAATTTTCGGAAGCTCTTTCCAGCAAAATCAGCAGCTCTTGGTAACAGTAGGTGGCCATTGCACTCTTTGCAACATTTCTAAGGGATAATTCTTCAAACCAGTTTTGTCTCACAAAGTTGACTCTGTTTTCTGCTTAAGAGTATCTCCAATGTCTGTGAATTTTTATGCACCTTGGTGTTCAGTCCTGTTGAAAGATCAGGAAACCGACTTATGTAATATCAAATTCCTTGCTATATGGTATTCAACTTTTTCTTCAGCATGTATATGGATATTACTGCTAAACTTTCAATAGCACTGTATACATTTTGCATATATAAGATACTTACCTTTGATTCTTTTCTTTGCTGTGACTTACTGCAAGTTAAAAAGCAAATTGGCTTATTTCTGAAACATGAAAACAATACTGATGTCTTTTATTAAAAGCTCTTGAATTCCAAAAAAAGCAAAAAAACAATTTTGATGTGTGCCATGGTAAAAATAGTCAGTTCCATAGACCATCTACAGAGGAAGGATTGATAACCAATGAGGGACATGGGAAGCTGTTGAAGACACAAGCTGAGCAAGTTACTGAAGAAACCCTCCGGGGGACTTTGTAAGTGTTAACAAGCTAAGATGATTCTATAGCATTGATTTAATAAACGCATACTGAGGATTGCTAGTTGTTTTTGGTTGGGTTTGGTTTTTAGTGTGTCGAGGCCATCATACAGTTCTTAATAATTATACAGTTGTGTAAATAGGAGTGATTTTAGAGATTTCAGAGAATCCAGAGCCACATAACCACCCAAAAGTGAGGCTCTGAGACAAGAGGATAGTTCTCCTGCTCTTCCAGGCTCCATTGCCAGAGGTAACAAGGAAGCTTCAGGAATGCAGACAGCCTAACCTGCAGCACTCACATCCTCACTCCCCCTGCGGCCTGGTGTCCCATTTCTCTGTGTATATCAGTCATACAATAGCACTAGCTTACAGGTCAGCCCACCTCACCTCCTGGACTCCAATATTCTCTGGTTGCAGTCTGTTGGTCCATCTCCTTCCTGTACACAACTTCTGAGATCCTCCCACTGCCCCTCGGAATTCTAGAGCTCTTCCTGTTACTACCGCTTCTAAAACTCTCCCTCCGGGACATCACCTCCCCTGCAGCTATTTAAGGTTCTGAGTTGGGTGCAGGGGGCAGAATAATTGCCTCAAAGCCTTGTACTGGAGCTGGAATTAGTTTCCACGTTTGCCTCGTTCCGATTTTCACCGTCAGACCACTTGCCACATGGCTTCTTAAGCCACCCAGCTTTAGATGTCATACCATCTGATTATATCGATTTCATTATTCTATAATCTTATGACATGAAATTATATCACCCTCTTTTACCGGCAGTCAAATTAGCCCCTTTCATTTCTCAACATTATACCTCCTGTTTAATTCTCATCATCTCCAATTATACTCCCGACCTAATTCTGTTTTTGTTTTCTTTTGAGCAGGGTCTAGCCCTGTGGCCCAGGCTGGAGTGCAATGGTGCAATCATGGCCCACTGCAACCTGGAACTCCTGGGCTCAAGTGATCCTCAGGCCTCAGCCTCTTGAGTAGCTGGGACTACAGGCATGCACCACCATGCCAAGCTAATTATTTTATTTTATTTTATATTTTGTACAGACTGGGTCTTGCTATGTTCCTTAGTCTGATATCAAACTCCCAGCCTCAAGTGATCCTCCCACCTCAGCCTTCCAAAATGTTGATATTACAGATGTGAACCACTTTGCCCAGCCTTCATTTTTGATATTAGCATACATACATATAATTTTTCAACACCTCCACAATTCAGTTCTTGAAAATCTTACCTCCAATGATTTTTTTTCTCTACTTTACCTAATTCCTTACATATTATAATTTCTAATAGGCACCACTCCTTTATAATCTTAATAATACAACATCCCCTTTCTAATAACTACAATCTTTGCAGCTCACCACTGCCAGTCTCCCATAGCTTTTTAGAACATCATTGACCCCACCAGCAGACCCTAACCACAGAGCCTACCAAATGTTCGCTGAAACACGCCTTCTTTTTTTTCCCCCCATTTCCCCACTGAAATCCCATGGCCTAACATCATAATTACTCCCGTGCCAATTCCCCAAATCTCTTGCTTCTGTCTTGCTTTGTTTTGTACTAGGTTGCAGCCACAATTCGGGTTCAATAAAACTCTACCTACACCCCATTGACTTTCATCCGTGTACACAAATAACCGTACCAACTGTTCAGACTTTGTATTTGTGATTCAAGAGCTCCAAGTGGGGCTTCCAGGTGCTCCTGCTGTACTTTGCCAGTCTATGAATCCTTCAACTCCTTCTGAGAGATGTTCTGCAGTTTCCTTTCCTGGAATCCCAACACTTACTCTGCTAATCCGGAGATGAAGTTCTCTTTCAAAAAGAGCAGGGAAGGAATGACACACAAGCTTCCACGGGCTTCCACCTGCACAGGCACCGAGCTACCAACATCTCAACCTACCCGTTCTTAATGCAGATGAATGGTACATGTATTTCCTGTAAACACAATCCCTTCATCTTCGCAATGGATTCTCTCTTCTCTTTTCCTTTCAAAAATACAGCTAGTTGACTGGTGCCCTAATGAAATCTTTCCATCCACACAAGCACACAAAAGTTGTCATAGTTTCTGTCTTTCAAAACAATTATCTTGATTCTTGCTATGGTAAGAATTTGTGTGTCCTCTGAAATGTGTATGTTGAAATCCTAACGCTCATTGCAATGTGTATTAGTCTGTTCTCACGCTGCTAATAAAGACATACCTGAGACTGGGTAATTGATAAAGGAAAAGGGTTTAATGAACTCACAGTTCCACATGGCTGGGGAAGCCTCACAATCATGGAAGAGGCGAATGAGGAGCAAAATCATGTCTTACATGGTGGCAGGCAAGAGGGCTTGTGCAGGGAAACTTCCATTTATAAAACCATCAGGTCTCATGACACTTATTCACTGCTATGAGAGTAGTATTGGAGAAACTGCCCCCAGGATTCAATGATCTGCACCTGGCCCTGTCCTTGGCACATGCGGATGATTACAATTCACTGTGAGATTTGGGTGGAGACATAGCCAAAGCATGTCTCAATGGTAGATGGAGGTGGGGACTTCAGGAGGTGATGAGGTCATGAGGGCAAAGCCTCATGAACGGAATGAGCGCCCTTATAAAAGGGACTCCACTGAGCTCTCTCGCCCCTTCCACCATGTGAGGACACAGCACAAAGGTGCAGGAAGCAGGTTGTCACCAGTCACTGAAACTGCCATGACTTCATCTTGGATTTCTCAGACCCCAGAACTGTAAGAAATACATTTCTATTGTTTATATATTACCAATCTAATATATTTTGTCAAAGCAGCTGAGACAATCTCATTTTTTCAATCAGGTAATACCACCATGATCCCCTCCCCGCCCCACTTTTTTTTGCTCCTATGTCAGCAAAATTCCTCCATAATAGCTCTGTCCCCTCACCATAACTCTATTTTTCCCACCTGCCCATTCTCTTTTAATAGTACTCCATTCAAGGTTTTGGTACCACTGTTTCTGGGAAATTATTTCTGTAAAGGTTACTGATAACTTTACAGTGATGAATCCTATTTTCAATTCTCAGTCTCTGTCTTGAAACAGCTCATCACTTTTGTGTACTGGTCTTTAGGACAACACGCTGCCTTGTGTGTGGGGTTTTTTTTTTCCCTACTATACTGGTTGCTAATTCTCAGTCTGCCATTTCCTTTGCTTTTCCCTGACATCTTGATATTGTCAAATTCTGACTCAGTCTTTTACTGACATTCACTCGTTTCATACAGTGGCATGCCATTGAATGTCATCTATATATCACAGAGACTCATTTTTCATCCCTCTGTTACAAATTTCTCTTCCAGAGCCCAGTCTCACATGACTAATAAATAGTACAGTTGGCCCTTGGAAAGCACGGATTTGAACCTCACAAGTCCACTCATGCACGAATTTTCTTCCACTTCTGCCATCCCTCACTCAACAAGACCAAACTCGTCTCGTCCTCATCCTCCTCAGCCTACTCAACGTGAAGACAATGAGGATGAAGACCTTTACTATGATACACTTCCACTTAAGAATTGTAAATATATTTTCTCCTTCTCATGATTTTCTTGGTACCATTTTCTTTTCTCTAGTTTATTTTATTATAAGAATACATCATATCATATACAAAATATGTGTTAATCAACTGTTGATGTTATCAGTAAGGCTTCTGGCCAACAGTAGGCTATTAGGAGGAGAGTTTTGGGGCAGTCAAAAGTTAAATGCAGATTGCTGAGTGTGGGTGGGGATCAGTGCCCCTAACCCTCATGTTTTTCAAGGGTCAAATTTACTTAAAACAATTAAATTTGCTTAGCACTGTTTTTCACGGCCTCCAAAAATCTTGCCAGGTGTCTCATTAACGTTTTCTTGTTTTTTAGTTAAAATATTTTCTAATTTCCATGTTTAGTTTTCCTTGGTAGTAACTACTTAGAATTTTCTTCCTTAATTTCAAACATTTTAGAATTTTTGTAGTGGTGAGTCTCTGTGTTCAGAGAAAAAAAATCTGTGTGATAATCTTCCTTTGAAAATTATTGAAATTTGCTTTATGGCCCAGGATGTAGTCTGTTTGGTGGTCTGAACCACAAAAACCTGAGACAGGTCTCAGTTAATTTAGAAAAGTTTTTTGGCCAAGGTTAGGGATGTGCCCCCGTGACAGAACCTCAGGAGGTCCTCACAACATGTGCCCAAGGTAGTCAGAGCACAGTTTGGTTTTATACACTTTAGGGAGACGTGAGACATCAGTCAACATATGTAAGAGGAACACTGGTTCAGCCAGGGAAGGTGGGACAACTGGAAGTGGGGAGAGGGCAGAGAGGGCACCCAGGTCGGAGGTAGATAAGAGACAAATTGTTGCTTTCTTTTGAGTTTCTGATTAGCTTCTCCAAAGGAGGCAATAAGATATGCATTTATCTCAGTGAGCACAAGGGTGACTTTGAATGGGAGGCAGGTTGGCCCTAAGCAGTTCCCAGCTGGACTTTTCCTTTTAGCTTAGTGATTTGGGGGTTTCAATATATTTTCCTTTCATAGTGGATATTCCACATGTTCTAAAGAATGTGTATTTTACATTGTGGATATAAGGTTTTGTAGATTACAAGTCTAGTTGACTAATAATGTTTTCCAATTTTAGGTATTTACAATCTTCTACTGATTTTGTGTCTAGTTATTGTATCGGTTCCCTAGAGAAGTTTGTCAAATCTCCTATTATGTCATAGGTTTCTCTAGTTTCTTACTTGGGTTTCTGCAGCTGAATTTCCAAATGGCACTTGTTAACTCAGAATTTGAGTAACTTTTGTTGTTGATTAATAGCATTTCTGCTAATTCTGATCCTTTGAAATGACTGCAGTTGGATGTAAAATCAAAGGAAGCAATTTGGTCAGGGGAATAGGCAAAGAAGAAATGGTGCTTTGAGGAAATGGCTTCCTTTTTAACATGCTAGAATTTGAAAGGTTTCCATGCAAGAGGGAAGAAGAGAGTTGTCCCCCCAGCAAGTCTGCCATCTGTCACTCTCGGAATGTGTCCAGATGACTTCAGACTCTGGGAAACCAGCTGAATATTATTATCTGCCTTTTGCAACTGATGTGCTGATCAATGATGTAATGAGCATAAATAGCTGGCACCAAGTGTGGTATAGTCTACACATCCAATATACCTTAGCTGCAATCATTTTCACAGTGAGACTGTGCTGCCTGTGCTTTATCCAATTCTGTAAACTTCCCAGCAATTTCTGTGATTTTCCTGAAAATGTTCGACCATTTCACTAGGTCTTCCTTGAAATCCATTTCATCAATAGCTTTTGTGGATGTAGACTCTCATCCACAATTTGTTTTTACTATATTTCTATGCAATCAGTTTCTCCCATCTTTGATACTTGTTATTCCTCCAGGTAAGACACAGTTTGAACAGAATACTCCTCTCCTTTCGAATTCTCATTCTGATCAGAACTCGTTTATTCACATGGCTTCAAATTAGGTATACAGTTCTCAAAACCCAATCTTCTTTATGTTCACTTTTGCACTGCTCTCTTGTTAAGCATTACCGTTCATAAAGCTCTTGTCAAATAATTATACGCTTTTACTGTAATTACTTTCAGTATTACCACTGTTATTATTATATTGTGTGTCCACACATCTTTAATAACATTTAAATTCTTGAGAGAAGAAACTAGTGTTTCTTCTAGTCGTGAATCCTAGGACAGCACAATGGCCAGTTAGATGGTAATTTTATTGGAAACACTTTGGAGAATCTCATATATATATAAGTATATATACACTGGTGTACCATTTAACATTGTGTAAGTACACTCTAGGATGTTTGCACAAAGACTAAATAGTAAATAATATATTAATTATTATATATATTATATGTATATATAAATACATTATATAATATATAAATACATTATCTATAATATATAAACACATTATATATAATATATAAATATATTATATATAAAATATATAAATATATAATATATAATATATAAATATATAATATATAAAATATATAAATATATTATATAGAATATATAAATATATTATATAGAATATATAAATATATTCTATAAATATAATATATAAGTATAATATATAAACATAATATATATGTTTCTAATATAAAAATAGAAATATATAATATATAATATAAATATTACATTTTTATATGTATATTTCTATTTAAATATTAAATTAAACATACAAGTATATTTTTATACTAGGTACATTTTATATATGATAAATATAAAATACACAAATATATAATACATAAATACATAAATATTTACATGTATTACATGTAATATATAATATAAATATTAAATATCAATAAAATGTAACTTACATATAAATAAAATATGCAATATTTATATTATATATCATATATCATATGTACATTTTGATTTATATATTACATTAAAAATATATAACAAACAAATATATTTATATATGAAAGTTTTATATATAATAAATATGAACAAATATATAATACCTATATTTGTATATTATATATAATATTACATATACTATTATTTATATATATTAGATTCTCTCATAGGAGGGAGTATCAAGAACAATCTATCATAGATACATACACACACATATATACATATATACACACATACACACACAGATATATGCAAACACATATATACATATATACACATACAAACATAGATATATACACACACATACATATATACACACATACACACATAGATATTGATACACACACACACAGACGCCTGCATATACAGACCTACTCTGAAACTACCACTCCTTCATTAGTTATGGGGAAAAGAGGAGCTTATAGGCGAAAGGAGGAGCAAATAGGTTACAAACCTTGTATTCCTGTGATAATGCTCTAGAAAGACAAGCAACATACAGAGATACAGAGAACGCAAGGGTTGTTGCTACTGTTTATAGGATGTCACACACGGCCACTGAAATAATGTAAAATTTGAGGTGACTGCCACCTAATAAAGGCCATGTTTTTATTGATGTCCTCTAAGCTGGGCCTAATGATGGCCCATGATAGAAGATGGATCATATACACAGAGAAGCACATTGGATTCCGTGGCAAAGGGATGCTGACTCCCGTGAGAGAGACCCAGAGAAAAGCTGCCTTGGTTTTTGAATGTTGCCAGATTCCATTTCAGTTACATTTGTTTTTTCTGTATGTCTATGCCTATGTGTATGTATAAACAGTCATGTGTTACTTAATGACAGGAATACTTCTGAGAAATGTGTCCTTGGGTGATTTAGTTCTTGTGCAAACATCCTGGAGTGAGTGTGCTTATGCAGTCTTAGATGGTACAGCCTACTACACACTTAGGCTATACGGCAGAGCCTATTGCTCCTAGGCCACCAACCTGTACAGCACAATACCCTACTAAACACCCTAGACAACTGCAACACAGTGGCAAGTACTTGTGCATCTACACGCTGAAAAGGTGCAGTAAGAATGCAGCATCAAAGATATAAAATGGTAGCCCTGTATAGGGTAGTTACCGTGAATGGAGTTTGCAGGACTGGAAGTTGCTCTGGGTGAGTCCGTGAGTGGGTGATGAGTGGATATGAAGGCCTAGGGTGTTAATGCACACTTTTATTTAACTGAAAACATAGTAGGTTTGTTTACACCAGCATGGCCACAATCACATGAGTCATGCATTTGCGCTACAACCCTAGGAAGGCTAGGACAGCACTTTATAATAGGAATGTTTTAGGTCCGTTATAATCTTGTGGAACTGTCATCACATATGCAGTCTGTCATTATGCAGCATATGACTGTACATACACGTGTGTATAGGAATATACCTATATCTCCATGTATATATGTTGTATGAGTTTCCCGTGCCTGCCATTAAAATGACCACAAACTGGGTGGCTTAAAACAACAAGAATTTCTGGCCGGGTGCAGTGGCTCACACCTGTAATCCCAGCTACTCAGGAGGCTGAGGCAGGAGAATTGCTTGAACTCAAGAGGCAGAGATTGCAGTGAGCCAAGATTGCACCACTGGACTCCAACCTGGGCGACAGAGTAAGACTCTGTCTCCAAAAAAAAAAAAAAAAAAATTGCTAAAACAATGGAAATGTGATGGGCTCCTCGTGGCTCCAGGTGTCCCTTGACTTGTGGCCACATCATTCCAACCCTAGCTTCCATCTTCACATCTTCTTCTTCCATGTGTCTCTTTATCCAATTCTTCTCCTTCTCTTACAAAGACACCAGCCATCAGATTTAAGGTCTGCACTAATCCAGTATGACTTCATCTTATATCAATTATACCTGCAAGAATTATACAGCTATAGATTCATATGCACCCCACATGTTATGAATTAACCACTAACATAGGTGTTGAAGAAATAAAATAATTCTAGAAATAATGCTGCAGTTGTTTATGGCAATAAAAATATAAGTATAGAAGACAGAATGCAGAGAGGCTGGAAGAAGAAAAGACTCTCCAAGAGAATGCACTCATGGTGGTAAGGGGCTGCCAATGTATTCCCCACCACTGTGGGAATCTCCAACAGAGCTGACCCTGTTAAGCCGGAGAAGCTTAAGGTTTTACCATCGCTTAACTTCCGTAATAATTTATGTCTAACCCATGTTCATTTAAGCAGAGACACTTTAACATACTAAACTCAGCATTTACAAACTTTTTATATAAGTTGTGTGAAGCTCTAAACACACTCAGGTTCAGCTGCTCACCACTTGAAAGCAAACACTTGAGAGATGAGACTTCACGGGAGGAAAAACAGGTTTATTCGGAGAGCTAGCAAACCAAGAAGATGGTGGACTAGCATCCTAAAGTGCCTTCATACGTCAGTACAAATTTCAGGCTCTTTCTGTGTTAAGGACGGGGGAAGAGAAGGTGGTTGGGATCAAGACACGACCCCAGACATGTGCTCACCAGCAAGGGTTCCAGGAAATTGAGAACTTTGTTGTCCTTGCTCAGTCCATTCCAATGCTCCTACAGATCTCTAACAAAACATAGTTCATTGTCCACGTACTTCTCCTTTAATCCCAGAGTTAGTTTTACAAACTATGTGATTGTTGCTTTTGGGCCTGGCCTGGTGGCTCACGCATGTAATTCCAGCACTTTGGGAAGCCAAGCCGGGTGGATTACTTGAGGTCAGGAGTTCGGTCTCCCAAAGTGCTGGGGTTACAGGCGTGAGCCACTGCACTCGGACATTTCTTATTTATTTTTGAGACAAGGTCTCACTGTGTCACCCAGGCTGGAGTGCAGTGGTGGAATCATAGCTCACTGCAGCCTCAAACTCCCAGGCTTTAGTGAACCTCTCATCCCAGCCTCCCAGGTAGATAGAACCACAGATGCAAGCACCACACCTGGCTATTTTTTTATTATTATTTGTACATACAGGGTCTTGCTATATTGCCCAGGCTGGTCTCCAATTCCTGGGCTCAAGTGATCTCCCCATCTCAGCCTCCCAAAGTGCTGGATTATGGGTGTGGGCCCCTGTGCCAGCTTCTTGTTTTATTTTTGTAGCTCCAGGGAGTACACGTGCAGGCTTGCTACATGCCTATATTGCATGGTAGTGGGGTTTGGGCTTCTAGAGTATTCATCAGCTGAATAGTGAACATTGTACCCAAAGGTAACTTTTCAACCCTCACCTTCTGGTGATCATTTTTATTTGCCTGCTGTATGAGTCCGTTCTTGCACTGCTATAAAGAAATGCCTGAGACTGGGTAATTTACAAAGAAAAGAGGTTTAATTGGCTCATGATTCTACAGGCTGTATAGGAAGCATGATGGCTTCTGGGGCGGCCCCAGGAAACTTACAACCATGGCGGAAGGAGGAGGAGAAACAGGCATGTCTTACATGGCCAGAGCAGTAGGAAGGAGAGAGGCAGGAGGTGCTACACACTTTTAAACAAACAGACATCGCGAAAACTCATTCACAGCAGGAGCACAAGGGGGAAGTGCTAAACCATTCATGAGCAACCACCCCCATGATCCAATCACCTCCCACCAGGTCCCACCTCCAACATAGGGGATTACAATTTGACATGAGATTTGGGCAGGAACACACATCCAAACCATACACTACCCACCTCCCAAGGCTTACACTTCATCTTTGAAAGCATTGATAACCTATTTGTGTTGATAGCTTTGTTGACCTCTTAATTACCCAGAAGAATGTCTGAGGACGCTGTATACATAAGATTCTGTAGCCAGACTGAATGAGTTATTTAGTAAGAACACATTGCTCTGTGTGTCATTTACAATATTGTGCAGCAAACCTTGTAGACAGAGAAATCTTATTATTTTAAATAATGAAATGGTGACCTCCTTAGAGGAACTCTCAGGCCTGAGGGTTGCCGTTTCTCCACTGTGTGTTGCAAGGCCAATTACGGTAGTAGACATGGGAAGCAAGAAAGCCTTCAGAAATTTATAATTAAAGGCAAATCAAAAATCACCAAAATTCTGACCCTATCTGCACCTAAGAAAATAACAAATATACACACACACACACACACACGTGACAAAAGTAACTGACCCATTCAGAATCAGTGTTAGATTTAAATATATGTTTCTCAGAAATGGTTTGATAAGAAGAAAGTAATTTAGAAAATATGTGTATACAAACTAGAATGAATAGTTGCACTGAAGGACTTCGATATAACATATCATACAGGAACAATTAAAAATATATTACACTAACAGTAAATCCTAACACATACAATAAAAATAATACTGTTATTATTGTTGTCTGGCAACACTGTAGTAAAATTAGAAATTGATAACAAAAGTCAGTAAAAAGCACATCGTATACTTGGATATAATAATGCTCACCTGCTTCTAAATAATTCAGGAGTCCAAAAGAAAAAAACAGATTTCTTCAGACTGGAAAGACGTTGACACAGTAATCCCTGTGATATATGACAAAAGCAGAATGGTAAGTGTAAAAGATGAAAATAACTTAAAATTAGAAATTAAAAAACAAAGATAATGAAAAGAAAACAAAGGGAGAATTAAGTAACTGGGTTGTGTGCAATGGACTGGTGGAGAAAATCAATATAGCAAATAAAATGTGAAACACTAGCTAATGAAACAGAGTAATATTATAAGAAAACATTGGCAAGACTTGCCTACTAAGAAAGAAGCATAAACAAACATTAGTATGCATTAAAAATGAAACACTAGCTTAGATAGAGATTTAAGAAAATCATGACAGAATATAATGAATAATTTTTATCACATAGACAATGTCTTTGAAAGAGTAAAACACCCCAACACAGGTAAGAAGACATTTGAATCCTCAAACTTTATTCATTAATGATTCTCAATAATTCACTGAAATGCACGACATCTGGGGTTTTGGTAGTACATGTAGCTGAAACAGGCCGGTCCTAAGTTGGTAATTATTGAAGGTAGGTACTTGGCAGTTCATTACATTAGTGTCTCCACTTTGGAAAAATGCTTAAAAATCCCCCCTCCTTTTGTTTTAAAATTCATGTCCCCAGAAAGAATACCAGACCTGGATTATTTTGCAAGACTATTCTATCAAACTGAACTGAAAGAGGAGTTTCTTTATTTTATAAGTGGTAACTTTTAAAGATTCTGTGAGACTCAGGGCCAGGCACGGTGGCTCACCCCTGTCACCCTAGCACTTTGGGAGGCCAGGGAGGGGCAGATCACTTGGGGTCAAGAGTTCGAGACCAGCTTGGCCAACATGGTGAAACCCTGTCTCTACTAAAAATACAAAAATTAGCCGAGTATGGTGGCGCATGCCTGTAATCCCAGCTACTCAGGAGGCTGAGGCAGGAGAATCATTTGAACCCAGGAGGCAGAGGTTGCAGTGAGCCGAGGTTGTGCCACTGCACTCCAGCCTGGGCGACAGAGTGGGACCCTGTCTCAAAAAGAGAGAGAAAAAAAAAAAAAGTTTCTGTGAGAATCAAAGGCTTTCAGAGAAAGATAAGAATTCCACAACCCCTGCATCTATTCAAAACTATATTTGAGGAACTATCCCCTGCAAAATGGCAAGAAAATACCAGAGATACCTGAATGTTTTTTAAAAGTATCAGGGCCAGGCGTGGTGGCTCAGGCTGTATTGTCAGCACTTTGGAAGGCCAGGGAGGACAGATCACTTGCGTCCAGGAGTTTAAGATGAGCCTAGGCAACATGGTGAAACCCCATCTCTACAAAACATACAAAAATTAGCTGGGTGTGGTGGCACACGCCTGGGGTCCAGCTACTCAGGAGACTGAGGTAGGAAGATTTCTTGAGCCTGGGAGGCAGAGGTTGCAGTGAGTTGAGATGGTGCCACTGTACTCCAGCCCGGGTGACAGAGCAAGACTCTGTCTCAAAAAATATATGTATAAAAATGATACACATTATAATAAGCAGGCATGAGAATCTATAAAACACTAAAATTAATGTGGCTAGTCAGTAATTAGCCAGCATCAATACCTTTCTTCTATACTAGGAACAACCAATTAAATAATCCAATTTACATTTATTATTTAAATTAATAACAAAAATATAAAGTTACCAGAGAGAAGGATCATGCATTTTTGTCCAGACATAATTAACTACAATAGCTCTAAATTGGCAACAACTCAAATATGTAGTATAATATTAATAGAATGAATAAATTTTAGGATATGAGTATAGTGGAATATTATACAGCAGAGAAATGAATCAAGCATAATTACAAATAGCATAGATAAACCTTCTAAACAAATGTTGAGGAAAATAAGTAATGTAAATCAAATATCATGCAAAGCAAACTGCGTGGTTCCAATTTTATAAGGTATCAAAACAGGAAGAGTTAATTGAACGTGCTTGGCTTTGGGGAGAATAGAATGAGTAGGGACAGAGACAGGATGTGACAGATGTTTCTGAGGTGCTGTCAATATTCTATTTATTAACATAAATGGTTAGTATATGGGTGTGTTCTCTATGCCAATGCATCCAGTGGGTTACTTGGTTTGTATAATTTCAGTATTTTGGTTATATGTCGATCTAAAGGTAAAGGCAACTTGGTAATGTTTATGGATGTCTGTTAAATATTTTCTTTGCATTTTAAAATAAATTCACTGTGCAAACTTATGAGTCATTATTCACTGTGCAAATTTAAGAGTCCTTATTACAAGTAAAAAAGAGTCATTGAGTTCTGCCAGTTCTATTGCCTTTCAGAATGGTAGTGATATGTTGTATTTGGAAATATGACAAGATGTAGAATTAAAAGTTGACTAGTTAACTACTGCAATGGTAGGCAAATTCGACTCCAGGTGGAAGCAGATTCAATATATTAATAAAAGATTAATGGCCTAGCTCAGATTCAAGTATTACCACACATCCTGAACTGTGTGTACATATCCTTAAATACGGGCCTTCAGATTATTCCAACAATATAGAGACCTGATGGCACAGTGATTTCTGCAAGTTATTAGAAGGAATAATCAGGATCTATATTTATCAAAGAAATAAACAAGTTCCCTAACATTCTAGTGAGACCCTGGGCAACAAGTTAAAACAACTTAAAAAGTTTAGGCTGGGTGTGGTGGCTCACGCCTGTAATCCCAGCACTTTGGGAGGCTGAGGCGGGCAAATCACTTGAGGTCAGGAGTTTGAGACCAGCCTGGCCAATATGATGAAACCCCCATCTGTACCAAAAATATAAAAAATTAGCCAGGAGTGATAGCATGCACCTGTAATCCCAGCTACTCGGGAAGCTGAGGCAGGAGAATTGCTTGAACCCTGGAGGCGGAGGTTGCAGTGAGCCGAGATCTTGCCACTGCACTCCAGCCTGGGCGACAGAGCCATATTCCGTCTCAAAAAAAAAAGTATTACATTTGTATACAATATATTATAGATTTTAGGAGGAGAAACACTGTCTCTCTTTCTCTCCACACACACACACACACACACACACACACACACACATATAGTTATCACGGATGTCATTTGGATTTAGATAGAGAGAAGAGTTGGGAAGTAAATAAAAAGAAACACATAAATTCTCTCAGAACTATCAATACTTACTTCAAAGGCCACCATTTTTGCAGAAGTTAAAATATCCATGTTTTAAGAAAATTTAAACATAGGGAAGGTGATATTATATAAATGAGGCAAATTTCTACAAACATCTCTAATGTTTCTAATTATTAGCTTCAAATTGTTAGCTGTGTTAGAAACTTTTAGAAGTAACTGCATTTAAGAAAACATTTACCCAACAATTTTCAAAACATACAGAGAGTCATGCATGTGCTTAATTTGATTTTTAAAATTTGAGTGTGGCCTGGCGCAGTGACTCACGCCTGGAATCCCAGCACTTTGGGAGGCCGAGGCAGGTGGAGCACCTGAGGTCGGGAGTTTGACACCAGCCCGACCAACATGGAGAAACCCCGTCTCTACTAAAAAATATAAAAATTAGACTGGTGTGGTGGCGTATGCCTATAATCCCAGCTACTCGGGAGGCTGAGGTAGGAGAATCACTTGAACCCTGGAGGCGAAAGTTGCAGCAAGCTGAGGTAGCACCATTGCACTCCAGCCTGGGCAGCAAAAGCAAAACCAGTCTCAAAAAAAAAAAAAAAAAAATTGAGTCTATTTGTTGTTTTTTAAACATTTCATGTGCTATGAGTTTATGGACATTCGAAAGAGTCTTAGAATGGAATTTTGACATGTTTTCATGTTTTAGTTTGCAAAAATGGGTGCCACACATCCACTTTTAAAGGTAAGAGAACTATTAGAAAAAGATTTTGCTCCCTTCATGTGGGCTATGACTGCAGAGGCCCACTGTCCCCAGGTCTAAAGAATGTTCTTCCAAATTATGAAACTGAATTTTAACCATGTTTCATAATCTGCTCCATAGCATACATTAAGTACAGGTGTTGACGTAGGCATTGTGTGATGATGCATATATTTGTCCCTAGGAATGACACATCCATGGTGCCTGTGTGGATGTTAGCACTGCCTTCATACATTCACCACAGCAGCATGAACACACAGTCCCACCACCCAGCCCTGCTAACAAACTGTGGGCCCTTTCTCTATTTGGATGTGATTATTTTTCTTTGAAACTGAACTCCGTTTTCTTTTTTTTATCTCTTCTGACCCAAATCTTCACTTGTCCTTTTTTTCTCTTTCCTTTTCCTTAAAAATAAACACAAGTTAAATGTTAGCATTAGAGGTTAAAGAAGAAAAGTTACTGTTAATGTTTCAGTATATGATTTACAACATAGACCTTAATTCTGATGAAAAAGTTAAATAAATTTCTCTGAGATTCTGGTATGTGCAACGTACACTGCATCAAGCTGTGAAGTCTATGAAGGTTTAAACCAGATACCATCAAGGTGGCATAGTTTCACTTGTTAAATCACGCATAGAATTATGGAATCTTCTATGACAATAATGCTCTCTTAAGTAACAGAAATCAACAATGTATCAGATTGGTTCTGTTAGCAAATTTTGGAAAAACAGCAAAGGAATCCCACAGGTAATTATTGCATTAGGATTTCAGGAACGAAACAGTGATGACTTTGCAATTGTAGTGTGTTGCCTGAATTCTGGAGTCTAAGACGTATCATTGATCATCTGGTCTCTGTATGAGATGAACTCTTGTGTTTCCTCGGATTGGTACTGATGGTGTTTTAAATGATTCAGTTTATAATTGAACTCTGAGAAAAGAGTATCATTGAAATCTTATTTAGAATAGTCTGTTTTGATGGTTACATCCTTGCTTTTTCTCCCTACAGGGTTCATGGTTCGTACATTGTCTTTCATGTCATATTGTTACATTTTAATTGTCTTTCTTTAATTGTGACTCCACAATGCTTCAAACATTCTAAATACTCAAGGAATGCTTTATCAAATAATTCATATTGATAAAAATATGGAGAGAAAATAGTGAGGCATAGAAACACTGCAAAACTATTGTTTTTTGACTGTAATAGTCTATGAACTTTAATTAAATTGCATTTTATCCCAGTCTACTAAGATTTTTTTACTATTACTGCTACTACTACAAACATATACACCACACACATGCCACATAAAAGCAGGAGCTTTTATATCCACCCTTGAATGTTTAAAATCATTTAATACAACACAGCTAAAATAATTATGGTTAGATATTTGACACTAGGTGATTGATTACACAAGGCAAATACTACAGCATATAAAATAAAAGAATAGGTATAAAATCCCATCTGTGTGTGCCCCATAGGAGCTGTGTAATAAACTCATATAAAATAATTAGACATGACAATATCAAATTTCACCAATAAAAATATTTAAGGGTGTCATTGTCAACATAAATGAGTCTCAAAGAGATAAATTGATATAATCAAGGTGTTGAAATGGGAAGTGTGGAAAGAATGATATATCAGTCTTAATACTAACAGCATATCAATCTAAAAGGTAAATTTCTTTGAATCATCTTGAGAGGATATCGCTAAACAGTCTTGTGGAAGGAAGTCTTTGGACAGAAAAATGCTGCATACATCAGTATTACGATTGTGGTGTTTCATGGTCATTACTTACTTCATTAAGTTCCTAAATGATGGGTCTGTCCTTTGGGGGAGGTTTAGATGGTTTCTCTTTATTTTGCTAACAAGAGTTGGGGTGTCTAAGTCTGGGCCTTGTAGATGTACTTACATATCGTGTGTACACACCGCTGAACCTAATTTTCTTATCCAATAGCAAAGTGGTCAATTATCCAAAATCCTCTAAGCACAGCAAGGATGATCTTGCCCTTTCCTGTTACTTTATGCCTCTACTCCCAAAATACAACTACATTCAGTAGAATTACATAAGGCAAGGATGTATCAACTCCCAGAAGAAGGTATGGGATTTTTTTCTGCATCGTGATAATGCCGTGCATGTATTTTCTGAAAGAAAATAAAAGAAGTCTTGCTCAGATTCCTGTGATGAGCTTGCTAAGGTACTTCTACCAAGTGTCAGAGATCCAAATGTGGAATAATCTTTATTAAGCTTTCCGGATCAATCAGTGCCCATAAGAAAGGAATTCTATTGTACCTAAGGACAGAATGATTCTCAAAAGATCTGATACAATTTTTGGAAATTTGGCATGTCTGCAGTATCTTGATGCAAAACTTATGTTATGTGTCCATTTATTAGATGGTATGTGTCCATTTATTAGATTAAAAAAAGCTGTACATTGAGGTATTTCAGGACATCACAACTCAAGGTAGTAGAAGAAAGTCTAATTTTAAACTGAATTGACCAGTTTTTCTTATGTCAAATTAACCAATTGGTTGTTTCACCTCACTGGGTCATCAAGCTATTTGAAACATATTCAATAACAGTTTTACATTGAAATCAGAAAACAAAAAACTGCATTGATTGCATTATAATTATTATTCACCAGTGTCTTGAATGGGGACAACTAGAGTGAATAAAGGATCTTCATTTCCATCCAAGTTGGTCTTAAACTCCCATGATTTTCTCATATTTTCATTCTTGTGTTTCTTTTGCTTTTTATTTACTCACCCAGTCTCCTCTCACCAACTCCTTTCCTTTCTCAAGACCCTCTCTTGTGCTCCTGGATCTGTTCCCCCCAAATAGCATTTTTTTTCATATTCTATTACTTCTTCAAACAGATCTTCCACCTCTATCCCGTAACCTGCCTTGAACCTGAGGACATCATCTGTCCTCCAGCCCTTTAAAGTGAGGGTGAACTTCCCTGTCCTATAGCATAAATCTGTTTTATATGCTTCATTGCTCTTCAATGTGTCTTCCAATCCATTGCTTTTTAAAAAAACTTACAAATGCAAAGAAAATCACAAGCACAAATATGAAATAACACACAAGCCAGGTTCCCTTCATGTTCAGTTCCCTATGACTTCGGTGGACACAATTAGCTCTTGAACTACTTACCATTGCTCAAGCTGAGACCAGTGGTTTTTACTAATGAGAGTTGAGGTTGCTGAGTCTGGGCCTTGAAGATGTACTTACTTATCAGGTGTACGTGTCGCTGAGCCTAATATGGCCAGCCCACTCAAAACCATACCTTCTTAATTCCTTGACCATTTCATTCATTGCCTATGCAGGATCCTTGTTAGTTTCAAACAAAATTTTTTTGTTGTTGTTTGTTTTTGTTTTTTGTTTTTTTTTTTCCCCAGGAACAAAGCATTCATGCCAAGCAAAAGATGTTCTGTATTTTGACTTGTTTCTAAATATTTATTTTATATTTTATGTTTCTTCCACATGGTCTGTCTTGTTTTTTAAAGAAGATCTCTTTAATTTAAAACATTCTTCTTCTATTTTTCTACTCAATATGTTGTCGACTACAGGTTATCTGCCAATATTTTTCCCCCAAACATGTTTGAAGGATGAATTTAAACAGTATTTTTTTCTTCTGCTGAACATCACAAGGGGCTTAGAAAATTTGAAGCCTGGACATTCCATTTCCAATTTATGTGAGCTGATGTTGTCATGTGTTTTTAGTTAGTTGTATGTTATTTTACTTCAGTTTCCACAGTACATGGTAATTTTCATTGAATCATGTCAATATGTGTTTAGATTTAGCTACATATTGGCCACCTTCAATATTCTTCACCTCCCTTGTTTCTCAGACTTTGAATCTGAATTGTGCTTTTCCTTCTTGAGACATTGCCACAGAATTCAAATCATGCTAAGAACTTCTTAAAGACTTTGCCACCCATCACTAAAATAAATTCCAACAGGATCTTTTTGACTTTGCAAACTGTCTTCACTTTGACCTTGCTCCTGAAGGATATTTTGCTGGATTTCGAGCTGTACGTTGAGGTTATTGTGGAGAAATCAGACCTGAGATGAATTGTTATTACTTTTTATTTTTAAAAAATGTTTTCCTACTTGTAACATCTTTTCTTTGCCTTGTTACTCTGAATTTGTAGCCTATACTTTTTCTAAGTCTGAGTGTTTGTACGTATGCTGTTTGGATTGCAGGTTTTTTAACTGAGAATCAGTATCTTCAATTGATTTGATAAAACCATTAGGCAGTCACTTGAAAGATAGTTTCACACCCTCCCATTTTTCTCACCTCTCCCTGTAAAGCCTTGAATAGCTACATTTCAGTCATCTCCATTTTATTATTTTATATTTTTTAAACGCACTTTTCAGTTGTTCACCCGTTAATCTCACCATAGCTGGGTCCTTTATTTAAATGTTTCACACCATCACTCACTTTCTGACTCCTCCTCTTAGGAGCCCTTTCTTGCTTTCACTCCTTCTTTCATTTATTTAGATGCATTTATATATGGAACAAGCATACTTATTTTACACTTTACCTCTGATCATTTTTATATTTGGAAGTTTTGCTGATTTGACTGTTTTTCTTCTTTCAGATTTCAAGTACATCTCCTCTGAGTTGCATGAATTGGGCCACAGACTCCATAGTCAACTCTCATTTATCTGTTGAAATTCTTTGAAAAAAATGCTCAACATCACTAATCATTAGAGAAACAAAAATTAAAACCCCAAGAGATACAACTTTTCCCTAGTCAGGATGGCTATTACTGGAAAGATAAAAAGTAACAGCTGTCAGTAAGGCTGTGGAGAAAAAGGAACAGTTTTGCACCACTGGTGGCAATGGAAACTAGTACGACCTCTATGAAAACAGGAGAGACATGTCTCAAAAACCTAAAAATAGAACTACCATTTAAGCCAGCAATCCCACTACTGGGTATCCACCAAAGGGAAAGAAATCATTATATGGAAAAAAAAAAAGACACCTGCACTTATATGTTTATTGCAGCACTATACACAATAGCACAGATGTGGAATCAACCTAAGTGTGCATCAACAGATGATGAAAGAAAATGTGGCATATATACACCATGGAATACTATTCAGCCATAAAAAAATCATGTATTTTGCAGCAACATGGTTGGAACCGGAGGCCATTATCTTAAAAGAAGTAAGTCAGAAAGTCAAATACCACATGTTCTCACTTGTAAGTGGGAGCCAGAAAATGGGTACACATGGACATAAAGAGTGGAATAATAGACATCAGAGACTAGGAAGAGTGGGAGGGTGAGGAAGGCCAGGGATGAGAAATTACCTAACGGGTATGATGCATATTATTCTGGTAATGCTTATACTAAAAGCCCAACTTCACCTCTATATGTTCGCCAAACATATCCACCTCAATGGATACGTTTATCCATGTAACAAAACTGCAGTTGTACCCCTTAAATGTAAACAAATAAAATAAATAAATGAGTACATAAATAAATACACATTTTTAAAAGAAAGTCAAATTAGATAAATTCTTTGAAACCTGTGACAAAGGTAGATTTGTTTGTTTGTTTGTTTTTGAGATGGAGTTTCACTTTTGTTGCCCAGGCTGGAGTGCAGTGGCACGATCTCGGCTCACTGCAACTTCAGTGCTCCAAGTTCAAGCAATTCTTGTGCCTCAGCCTCCCAAGTAGCTGGGATTACAAGCATGCACTACCACACCTGGCTAATTTTGTATTTTTAGTAGAGACGGGGTTTCCCCCGGTTGGTCAGGCTGGTGTCGAACTGCTGACCTCAGGTGATCCACCCACCTCGGCCTCCCAAAGTGCTGGGATTACAGGCGTGAGCCACCGCACCCAGCTGACAAAGGTAGATTATGAAAGCTATTTTGCATTCCAGGAATCTGTGCACTTACTCTTTTAGCTGCAGACTTTATATTGTCATCTTAACATTAGCACCTACTTGAACAAGGCAGATAGAGTGCATTTGGGCTGAGAACCCTCTGGTGCATTCACTTGTGGTTCGAATTTCTTTGTATTTCTTATTATTTTCTCATTACTCAACGTCACAATCCCAAGGGGAATCATGCCTGTCCATGTCCTTTCCAAAGTGCTGGGAGTGTAGCGTATTTCTAGTTCATGTGTTCAGTGTAGGGATAGCTCTTTGCAGTCTGGACTGTACATGGGGTGGTGGTTCTCCTGTTAACCTCCTTTTGAGTGGGCTGTCAATGTTGTCTTCTCTTCCCTGTTCATATGCAGTCACAATTATTAAAGCTTAGCAAAATGCATGTTTAATAGGAAACATCTTTAAGATGCTTCTTATTTGTTACATTCCTGTTTCTCCTTTGCCTTTTGCACATAAAGACTTAATGCTCTCCTGTGACCTCAGTAATCCATGATTCATGTCAAAAGATTTCTAGGGCTTGGTGTGGTGGCTCATGCCTGTAATTCCAGCATTTTGGGAGGCTGAGGGAGGAGGATTGCTTGAGCCCAGGAGATCGAGACCAGCCTCGACAACATAGGGAGACTCCCATCTCTACAAAAAATATTGAAAATTATCTGGGCATGGTGGTGCACACCCATAGTCCCAGCTCATTGAGAGGCTGAGGTGGGAGGCTCACTTGAGCCCAAGAGGCCAAGGCTGCAATAGTTGTGATTGTGCCACTGCTCTCTATCCTGGGTGACACAGTGAGACCTTATCTCAAAGAAAAAAAGAAAAAAAAAAAGAGAGAGAGAGAGAACAAGACAAGAATTCTAATAAATATTTTTTTCTAAATAAATATTGGATTTAGCATTTTTAGTTGTTTCCTCCCTCCGAATTTCCAGTGGTATGTTAGTGAGAAGGTTGGCAATGGAAATCACCATACACACTTTTCTGTTCTTACGTGACATGGCCAATCTCGCCATCTTGCGGCACTTTCTTCCTTCTCTTGTGTCTGTTGCCAAAATGATGATCTGGTTTTCCCATGACCAGGGCAGATGTAAACCCCCTTTTTTTCTATGTCACTGGCTCTTTTTCCTCAGTTTATTCCTGAATTGTTAGAACACCCAGAATCAGGAACTGATTTCTTCTCTCTCTGCCCCGCTGATTACCTAATTTCATCTAGTTGCATGGCTTTGGCTTTTAATATTGTCAGTGTGATTATAACTCCCAAAACCATGCTTGCAGCCCTGAACTCTCTATTCAGGTCCAAGCCTGTAAAGTTACCGGCTTCTTAAATAATTCCATTTGATTGTTTAATAATTATTTTGCATAGATTCTTGGAGGGGCCAAATGAAGTATCACATCCCTCTTTCTCAGTTGAGTTCAGCATTCCCAGAAAGCTAGCCCAGGATCCAGCTTTATCCTTGTTTAATCTACCAATGGTATGTGACTTTTGGTTTGTGGGGGTCCTTCCATGGAAAACAACATCATCTTGTGACAAGAGAGAGAAACCAGATTCTATTGCTTCTGAGGTTAATAAACCCACAAAGTAGGAGGGAGATCAGAGAAGAAGAAGATGTTAAGTCTCTTCCCTGAAACTCTTCAAGTCAGAGACCTCACTTCTCCCATGGATAAGGAAAGCGTTGTCCAGTCCACAAGGAAACTTAAGGAGTAGGGAAAATTACTTACAAAACTATCTTAAAATTAACAAGGATAAATATAAACGGTTTAATTTTCTACACAGGGAATTCCCAGTTTCATGAAAGGGCACCATTATCTGCTTAAATTTTCAAATCAAGGACTTAGGAGTAGATATTTGCACACCCATACTCATAGCAGAACAATTCACAACAGCCAACATGTGGAAGCAACCCTAGTGTCCATCAATGGATGCAGGGATGAGCAAAATGTGGTCTCCCCATACAACAGAATGGGAGTCATTAAAATGGATGAAAGTCTGACACATGCTACAGCATGGTTGTACCTTGAGGACATGACACTAAGCAAAACAAGCCCATCACAAAAGGACAAATACTGTACGTTTCACTCATATGAGGTACTAAGAATCGCCAAAATCATAGACAGAAGGTAGAATGGGGGATGCCGGGGGGTGTGGAGGGGGTCAAAGGGAGATGCTGTTTAATAGAAACAGTTTTATTTTTGCAAGATGACAAAAATAACGGAGATGGATGGTGGTAATGGTTATACAAGAAAGGGAATGTACTTAATACCACAAATTGTACACTCAAAATGGTTAGAAAAAGAAATTGTAGGTCCAGTGCAGTGGTTACCATCTGTAATCTCCACACTTTGGGGGACTAAGCCAGGAGAATCGCATGAGTCCAGGAGTTTAAGACCAGCCTGGGCAACATAGCAAGACCTTATCTATACTGAAAAGATTTAAAAATATAAAGATTAGCTGGGCATGGTGGCATGCCCTTATAGTCACAGCTAGTCAAGAGGCTGAAGGGGGAAGATCGCTTGAGCCCAGAAGTTTGAGGCTGCAGTGAGCTACGATTGTGTCATTGCACTCCAGCCTGGGCAACGGAGAGAGATCCTGTCTCAATTTTTCTTTTTTTAAAGAAAGAAAGTAAATTTTGTGTTACGTATATTTTAATATAACAGAAAAATTAAAACCCAGTAGTTATCTTTTATTGATTACTTCTGATCAGTACACGTGTCCTGATACCTCTACTCTGATTAATACCATTGTCCCATCCACTTTCTCTCACTTAGACCATGGCAAAACCTGCTTCAGAGACTCTCAGCCTTCAGGCTCTGTCTCCTATAACCCATTCTCTACATAGTAGTCAGTATGATTTTGTAAAAATATAAAGCAGATCATTCTGCCCCAGAGCTTAATAGGAACTATTGACTTTCCATCACACAGACTATAACATTCAAGTCTTTTGTATTTGCGATCAAAGCAATAAATGATAAGCCTGTCTACATATGCTACTTAAACTCTGAATTTTCTCCACCAGTTCAGCATGCCCTGGTTACTCTGCCCTTCTTCTGGTTCCTTGAGCTCACCAAAGTTATTTAGCTAAAAATGTTTGTGCTGTGGGATTGGTTTCCACCTCCATGTGATGGAGTGGAAGCTCCTGCCTATCACTCCTTGTCCAACCTAAATCTCTCTTCTTTAATGGTACTGCTGCAATCTGAATGTTTGTGCCCCAAACTCAAATTCCTATCTTGAAATCGTAATCCCCAAGGTGATGGTGTTAGGAGGTGGGGCCTTTGGGAGGTGATGAGGTCAGGAGGGTGGAGCCTCATTAATGGGATTAGTGCCCTTATAAAAGGGACCGCGTGGAGTTCCCTCGCCCCTTTCACCATGTGACGACATAGTGAGAAGGTGCTGTCTGTGAACCAGGAAGCAGGTCCTTATCAGACACTGAATCTGCCATGCCTTGATCTTGGGTTTCCAGCCTCTAAAACTGTGATACATAAATGTCTGTTGTTTGAGCCCCCAAGTCTATGGTGTTGTCATAGCCATGCAAATTATCACAGGTACCTTCTGTTATCACCTAGCACAGTCTCTTTCATCCTCACATCTTTTTTTTTTTTTTCTTAGACGGAGTCTCACACTGTCATCCAAGCTCTGGAGTGCAGTGGCTTGATCTCAGCTCACTGCAACCTCTGCCTCCTGGGTTCAAGCGATTCTCCTGCCTCAGCCTCCTAAGTAGCTGGGACTACAGGTGTGCGCCAACCCGCCTGGCTAATTTTTTTTGTATTTTTAGTAGAGGTGGGGTTTCACCATGTTTTCCAGGATGGTCTTGAACTCCTGAACTCATGATCCTCCCACCTCGGCCTCCCAAAGTGCTGGGATTATAGGCTTGAGCCACTGCGCCCGGCCTTCATCCTCATATCTTATTTGTCTGTATGGCTCCTATTATCAGTGTTTTTTTAATATTAGAAATCTACTCATTTTGAATCATCTATTCCCAGAAATGAGGTTCTCAGAATATGCAACTGGAGAAAGCCTCTGTCCAGTGTGCCATGTAGTCTTGGTCTGAATCTTTGACCAGCACTCACTGGTCATTCTGCAACATTTTGAGTGTTGAGTGAATGGTGGTGTGTGTCAGGATAGCAGGTCAAGACTCAAGTCGTTGACTTCCTCCTACTGCTTCTCTCTCTAAAAAAAGGCCAACTGATTTCTGGAGATTCAATCCAGCTCTTATTTAAAGAAAGGAGTATATATGTTGTGTCTTTTGTGAATCGAGAGTTCTTTCTGGAATGAATGTTTATTTATATTCTGCTCACGCTGGCTCCTGTTCTATTGACTCCTGGTGAAACTGAATAAAGACATATATGTTGGTGAAAAAAGACAAGTATGCATTTGCAGAAAAGTGAAGCTCCCTGGGGCCACTTTTTTTCCATTAGGCAGCCAGTTATGGAGATGGGGCAGCATCTGTTCAGGGTCTTGTAGGGCGGCTTGTACTGAAGGAATCCGAGACTGGAGGCCCAAGTGCTGTCAGGGGAAGTTGTTGGCGTGTTCTCAGCCTCTTAAGCATCAAAAAAAAGTGCCTATCAATAATTTAGTACCATTGTAGGTGAATTTCACCATGCTGGGTTTTAAAAGAGATGTCAAAATGGACCTGTTTTAAATTATTGAATGAAACTCTTACAAGATGTGTGGATTTATATTTCATGTACCTTTTTGCAGATTTTTTTAGAAACTAAACTGTTCCTTTTCTGAGGTAAATGTGACATCTCAAAAGTAGGATATGCAGAGGTATACAGATAAAAAACAATGGAAATTAAATTTTGCAAGAAGCAGTACGTTTCTACGCATGTAAAAGCTGTATGTGTTTAAAAATTATGTGTACATAGGTATACTTTGCAGACGGACAAAGACACACACACACGTTTACTGAGAAAAGAAAGAAAGAACATTAAGAGGCAACAAAGTTCTTAAACAAACACATTAGAGCATTCAAGACACATTCTATATGATGCTGCCTCTTTTTTTTTTTTAAGAAGATAACAAATAAATTTTCCAAACAGAATTTCAGTAATCAGGAAGGAGATTAGGTTTATGCCAGAACAAGTGGTCAAGTAATTAGATAGGAGATGTTTGAATTCTGTTTTTTTTTTCTCTAATAAATTTAGACATCAGATCTATGTAAAAATTGCTTCATTAATAAATTCAGTGAGGTGTTATTTGGATACTTGCAACTAAGTGCTTAGCGTTCTAGGATTAATCATAATCATTATGTTTTGAAGGTGAACCAATGAAGCACAGTATCTATATATTCTAAAATTGAACTATAGTCAAATGTGGATGGTCCATAAATATTTGGCACCTAGCCGAGTGCAGTGGCTCATGCCTGTAATCCTAATACTTTGGGAGGCCAAGGTGGGCAGATTGCTTGAGACCAGGAGTTCGAGACCACCCTGTGCAACATGATGGAATTCTGTCTCCACAAAAAATACAAAAATTAGCTGGGCGTGGTGACGCAGGCCTGTAGTCCCAGCTACTCAGGAGGCTGAGGCAGGAGGATGGCTTGAGCCTGAGAGTTTGAGGCTGCGGTGAGCCAAGATTGCACCACTTCACTCCAGCCCAGATGACAGAGCGAGACTCTCTCTCAAAAAAAACCACAGCACATGTATAATCATTATTTTGAGTAATGCCTTATAATGTTGCACTGCTCTGATTATCTGTCATAAAATAGGGCATTTTAACCATACAGTTTCTAGTTGTTCTGGGAAAATATCTTCAATCTGGATGATCTACAATCATTGTTCATGGTATAAATGGCCTCTGGTTTCAAGGCCAAGCTCACTGAATAGCATACGGATGCCCCTTTGTCCTTCTTCTCTGATGTGTGTTGCTTTATTGGCTGTTATCCAGAGTCCTTGCAATGCACAATACCATATCTCTACTGATGGAGTCACTGAGCACTGTTCAATTTTAAAATCTGTAGAGCAATTTTCAACCATTTCATTTCTGGAGCTTCCTAGAGCATGCATCATTACTGATCATTTCCTGTTGTTTGAAACTTTGTCATTCCTTGGTAGCCATAACATGATTCTCCTGTTCCTATTATTCTTCATTATTCTCTTGCTCTTGCTCCTACCTCTTCTTTTTCCAATGTAGAAGCCTCCCTGTCTCTTCTTCCTGTGTCTCTCTTTTTAATATCAGTAGATGTTGGGATTCAGCCTTCCACTGTTTTATCTTCTGTATCAGATCTCCATTTTCCCAGGTCAAATTCTCTCTCTCCCCTGGCTCTGATCAATCTTTCTATGCTGATGGCAGCCAAACCTGGCTATCTCATAAAATGGTCTTCTTATAATTTGGATCCTTGTATCCATCTGTCCAGTGAATATCCATCTGTCTCTGGATAAACCAAAGCCAACTCAAAATCCATGCACATATCTGAACTGAATTTTCATTTTTCCCTAGGTAATGTGTCATCTTCATGAGTCTTCACTCAGGTGACAATAAAACAATGTTGTGTCCTAAGACATCATTACCTCAAGGCATCTACCTATCTTTGGCAATGCTCTGTCAATTTTTCTTATGATTGTCTCTCAGGCTCATCAATTCACTTCCTCCCCGTCACCAGGTACTTGTTAGTTAGGTATACAGAATTATTCTTGTGGATTCCCAAAAGTCTGGTCACAGTCTATGTCATCTGCAGACTCTCACTTATATTCATCTCGAGGAAACGAATATGAATACCTGTTCTAGTTCTTCTGACAAGCCTGGACAGCATAGCAAGGTCCCATATCTATAAAATGTTTTCAAAAAATATTAACTGGGTGTGGTAGTGTGCACCTGTGGTGCCTGCTATTCAGGAGGCTGAAGCAGAAGGATCCCTTGAGTCCAAGAGTTATGGTGCCACTCCAGCCTGGGCAACAGAGTGAGACTTTGTCTCAAAAAAATAAAGAAAATAAATGTCTTTGTTGCTTAGTGCCTCTAGCAAAATATCCACATTAGGCTTGGCACAGTGGCTTACGCCTGTAATCCCAGCACTTTGGGAGGCCAAGGCAGGTGGATCACCTGAGGTCAGGAGTTCGAGACCAGCCTGGCCTACATGGTGAAACCTCATCTCTACCAAAAATACAGAAGTTAGCAGGGCATGGTGGTGCACACCTGTAATCCCAGCTATTCAGAAGGCTAAAGCAGGAGAATCTCTTGAACCTGGGAGGCAGAGGTTGCGATGAGCCGAGATCGCACCATGGCACTCCAGCCTGGACAACAGAGTGAGACTCCGTCTCAAGAAAAAAAAACAAAAATCCGTATTATTTATCATAGCCCATGCTAACTCTATCCCTTTCTTCTTACTATTTTCTAGCCTTGAAAATAGTGTTATATTTACTGCTGTGACAAATGACTGCAAATGTAGTGACTTAAAATAGCCCACATTTAGCCTGTAATCCCAGTGACTCAGTAGGCTGAGATGGGAGGATTGTTTGAGCCCAGGAGTTCCAGGCTGCAGCGAGCTATGATCGTGCCACTGTGCTCCAGCCTGGGTGACAGAGCAAGATCCTATTTAAAAAAAAAAAAAAAAAAGAAAAAACCCGGATATATTATCTTACGTTTCTGGAGGGTGGATGTGTTGACATTGGACTCAGTGGGCTAAAATCACGGAGTTGGCTAAGTGTTCAGTTCAGCAGCATGCAGTACGTGCACGTGGTTGAGGAACCATTGCCTCCATTCACCTCCAGAAGTTTTTCATCTTCCCCAGCTGAAACTCTATATCCATTAATACACTCATCCACATTGCCCTTCCCCAGCATCTGCAACCTTCATTCTGTCGCAGGCCAGGCCTCACTAACGGCTGAACAGGCAGGCCTCCGTAATAACTGTTCTAGCACTGACTGAGTGGTGAAGTTAAATATTAAAAGCTGATGGAGCCAGTGCCCTCATACAAAGGCTGGAATGTAACAAAAGCCCACCAAGAGTTCTGCCCAGGCCTCTCCTGGGGCTTGAAGCATGACAAGATTTTTAACAAAGGAATTCTTAATAGGACCCGTTTAGGATTAAACAAGTTTTATTGGAGGTCTGAAGAAACTCCCCAGACCTCCACAAACAAGTTTGATTGGGGGTCTAAAAGAACTCCCCAAACCTCCATGATTTAGCAGGAGACAAGATAATGGTAATCATCCCAGCATCTGGACCCATTTAGATTAAGTAAATTTACTGAGGCTCCAGAAGAAGATCTTCAAGACTCAGACCTTAGTTATAGATTAGAAGAAGTTAATTACTTATGTCTTTAGATGAATGCACACTTGCACATAGATATATAGATTAGATATATATAGAGATTAGATGTATATAGGCTCTGGAAAACTGTAATTTGGAGTTGGTCTAGCTATATTTTCCAGGCCTTCTCCCCGTACGTGGTTACAGAAATAAACTCTCTTCTTTCCCAGTTCGTCTGTATCTCATCATCAGGCCATGAGAATAAGTAGCCCAACCCTCGATTTGGTCCAGGAACAATTCTAGTTTCTGTTTTTATGAATTTGACTATGCTAGGTTCCTCATATAAGTGGAATCCTACAATATTTGTCTTTGGGGCATGGGCTTATGTTAGATCACGTTTAGCCCGCAGCTGCCTCCTTAGATATTTTAAGGTTGGCCTACAGCTTCTTCTGTATATCATGAACTATAACAAGTGGAGGTGTAAACAGACCATAGCCTACACTTAGCCGATCACCAAGTTTTGGCCGATCAAAGTTATCCAACTGTTTGAACTGTGTTCAAATAAGGCAAAAGCCGAGCTGTAACTAGTCCAGCTGTTTCTGTACCTCACTTCCATTTTCTGTACATCACTTTCCTTTTTCTGTCCGTAAATCTTCTTCCATCACATGGCTTGGAAGGCTGCCTAGTTTGTGACTTGTTCATTGCTCAATTAAACTCTTAAATGTAATGCACTAAAGTTTTTCTTTTATCACCTTTTTTCACTCAGCATAGCGTCCTCAAGGTTCATCTATGCTGTAGCCTGTGTCCGAATTCCCTTCTTTTGTCAGACTTTCATGGTTTGTCTGACCGCCCTTTGCTTATCCAGTCATCTACCGATGGACATTTGCGTGGCTTCCATTTCTTGATCATTGTGAATACCTCTGCTATGAACATGGGTGTGCAAATATCTCTTTGAGTCCCTGCTTTTAATTCTTTTGGATATGTATCTTGAAGTGGAATTGCTGGATTATATGGTAATTCTGTTTTGGGGGGATTTTTTTGTAGCCTCCATACTGTTTTCCACAATGGCTGTGCTAATTCATATTCCCATCAACAATGCACAAGTGTTCCTAATTCTCCACATCTGTGCCAAATTCTCCACATCTATGCCAATACTTGTTATTTCCTGGGTGTTTTTTATTTTTATTTTTTCATGTGTGTATGTGTGCATGTGTGTGTATGTGTTTTATAGGATCTATCCTAATGTGTGTGAACTTTCACTATTAAAGACTTTGTGCTCTTACACTTTATGAATGAACATACGTGTGTATGTATGTAATTTTCTTTAGAGATGGGGTCTTTTTCTGTTGCCCGGGTTGGAATACAGTGGTGCAACTATAGCTCACTGCAGCCTTGACCTCCTGGGTTCAAGTGATCCTCCCACCTCAGCCTCCGAAGCAGCTGAGACTGCAGGCACACCCCACCATGTCTGGCTAATTTTTTTAATGTTTATTTTTAGTAAAGATGAGTTCTTGCTATGTTGCCCATGCTGGTCTCCAACTTCCGGGCTCAAATGATCCTCCCACTGTGGCTTCCTAAAGTGCTGAGATTACAGGCATGAACCACCATGCCTGGCCCACTTTTAAGACCCTGATAATGACATTGGAGCCCCCGGATAATTTTTCCATCTCAAGGTCAGCTGATTAGCAGTGCTAATTTCATCTGCAATCTCCTTTTCAAGGCAACACATTCCCAGGTTCCAGAGATTAATGATACAGACAGGAGGCAGGGAAATACTGGGTAGAAGAAAGTGATTTCCCAGCAAAAGGCCCCACCCTCAAGCCTGAAAACCCACATCCCTAAATGTTGCCTTTTGGCCTGCCACGCATCCTTATCCTATACCCATATAAACCCCAAACCCCAGGCTCCACGAGCAAATGAACAGAGGAGCAAAAGTGTGGCAGAGAGGCATAGCAGAGAAGGAGAGAAGAGAAGGAGCATCTGAGTTGAGAGGAGTTTGGCTGGGGACAGTCAGAGAGGAGATGGGCCATGGGACAGCCAAACTCCAGGGGAAGATCATCTTCCCACTCCAACCTCTTTGCAGCTCCCCATTCATCCCACTGAGAGCCACCTCCATCACTCAGTAAAATCCCTGCATTCACCACCCTTCAAGTCCATGTGACCTGATTCTTTCTGGACACTGGACAAGGACTTGGGTGCCAAGAGGGCAGGGTGTAAAAGGCTGTCACCCTAACTCTCCACTGAGCTGGTTTAATACTTAGCCATCCGCGGACAGCAACTGCTAAAAGAGTATTAATTGTAACACGCCCTTAGACACTACTGTGGGGCCGAAGCCCAGAAGTGTTCTCCTCGGCTCCTGCACCTGCCTATCTACATGCTCTCCCTCCCATAAGGGGTTTGAGTGTGCAGTGGCCAAGCAAGCAAGCCACACCCCTGTCACAAGCCCTACAATGGGGTCAGGGAACTCTCCTGTTTCATTAAGATATAGACATCTTTGGGGCCGTGATTCTCTAGGCCACAGCTGATGATCTTCACTGCAGTAAAAACAAACTAGTAAAAGTTCACCACTCTGCTTAGTCTCAGGAATGCTCATAACATGTGTTTCCTTTTACCCAGACCCCCTTTCTACACATCTTGCAACTATCTTTCCTAATTCTGCTTCATTCTTCAGGTCTTTGTCAACGTGGCAATTGTTCGAAGGAGCCTCCCCTATGGTAACTTCTCTCTGGCCATATTGAAAAGCCCCCTGTGTTTTCAGTTAGAACCTTGAGGAAGATTCCTAACAACACTCTCCTAGTTCCTGTCAGCACAGCTGAAGGTATTTTTCTTCTTGAGGGAACCGATAAGATGAATAGACTGTCGTTCTCAAGTGAAGGTCTCTGACTCCCTTGGAGATGATGAACAGTGCATGTGCAGAAAGAAGCACATGCAATGTGTAGAAACCTCACCTGAACGTGTGTTTGTTTGTGTTTACAAGTCTGCTACAGAGATAGGTAGGAATCTGCTCCTCAATGACCCAAAGGAGGTAAGATAATTATAACTGGATACCAACATGGATTCATTTGGACTGCCTGGGGGAAAAGTGATATATAATTGGTAAGAATGCCTCTCTTGTGGTATGATAAATTAGTTGATAGATGTAAGAGGCAATATTTCTTTTGTCTCATGGCATGCCGGACACTTGAAGCCGAGGGTCCAGTATGATTTCAAAGTTTTTAAAAAGGAAGTATACATTGGGAGAGTTCCTGCGTGTGTTGGATACTGGCAATGCATTTTATAGAATTACTGAAATGTGCTTTTCCCACATGGTACTACTGAAAATGAAAGAGAATCTGGGAGATTCTCTTTCAGAGAATCAGAAACTGGACAAACCTGTATGGTGGCAGATCCTAAAACAAGCATGGAATTGACTAGATCGCTATTAATGTTGATGTTTCCAGAACTCTCTCTTTTGAATATTTGATGTATGGTTCTGTTCTGGATTTTGGTAGTTGTCACATCTCTGGATTTGTGCAGTTTTTGCTTTGCAGTAGGCAGAAGGGTATTTGTTGAGAGAAGAAAGAAAACAGAGAGGAGGGGAGGGAGAGGGAGAAAGGAAAGAAAGTACTATTACAGAAAGAAGAAATAGGTACATCCAGGGTAATGAGAAAAGAAGGAATCTAACCCTGTAGCGTACTGTGCACTCGGGGGTAATAGATTTTGAAAATGCATTATTTTAAAACACCACCGTGACGCTATTCAGGCAGTGCTTCTCAATTGGAGGCAATTTTGTGCCTCTGCCCAGGTCATTTGATGTCTGGAGGCATTTTTCATTGTCATTAGTGGGGGCCAGGGGAGGACAGCTACCAGCATCTAGTTGATAGGTGGTAGACGCTGCTAAACATTCTACAAAGAACAGGATGGCCCCCACCACAAAGAATGATCAGAATTCAAATTCCAAAAGGGCCAAGGCTGAGAAACCATGGATTAATGACCTTCTTTTTTTTTTTTTTGGTGAAAGCTGAAAGATTTCCTTTGCTGCTTTGACACTTCTAAAGCATCTTTTAAAGGTATCCTTTTAGCCATCAGATGTTATCTAAGCACTGTTAGCAGCTGATTTGTTCCTTTTGATGTAGTTATGAGTTTTCCAAAGTGCTAGTAAGACAGAATATTTAGTTAATAGGAATAAATGGATCATGTGTCTACAGTATGAGCTGCTTGTTTTTTTTTTTTTTTTTTTGTTACTGTGATAGTTATATTAAAAAAATGTCCATCAGACCTGATATTTAATATCTAGGAATAAGTGAATATTTGGTTTCTAATCATAAACATATTAACTATGTCTCACATGTAATATAAATGTACAAATCTTGAGATCTCCTATAAAATTGATTTTAACATAGTTTTATTAGTTTCTCATACTCAGCCAAATAAAACTAATTCTAAAAAAGAAGTTTTAAATAATACAGGTTGCATTAAGCACTTGTCAAAGTCAAAGACAACGCCCTCTTCTGGTGAAACTTGATTTTGTTCATTTTACAATTACCAAATGAGGCAGAACTTTTGATATGGACAGGAGTCAGGGGAATACTGGGTAGAAGAGGGTGGCTCCCTGGCAAAGGCCCCACCCTCAAGCCTGGAAACCTGAGGTCCTAAATAGGAATAGGCATTCCTGTTTTTGTGTCCAAAATGTTTGGCCCACCATACCCCCTATTCTGTACCCATATAAACCTCAAACCCCGGGCTCCACAGGCAGACAGGAAGATGAACAGAAGAGCAGAAGAAAGACAGATGGCACGGCAGGGAGAAGAGGAGTGTCTGAATGTCAAGAGGAGTTCAGCTGGGCATAATTGGAAAGGAGATTGGCTGCGGGACAGCCAAACTCCAGGGGAAGATTATCTTCCCACTCCAACCCCTTTCCAGCTTCCCATCCATCCCCCTGAGAGTCACCTCCATCACTCAATAAAATCACCACATTCACCATACTTTAAGTCCATTTAACCCAATTCTTCCTGGATGCCGGACAAGGACCGGAGTACCAAGTGGGCAGAGTGTAAAAGGCTGTCATCCTGACTCTCCACTGAGCTAGTTTAACACTTAGGTGCCAACGGCAGCAACTGCTTAAAAGAGCATTAGTTGTAACATACTCTTAGATGCTACCGTGGGGCCAGAGCCCAAAAACACTCACCCTGGCTCCTGTACCCGCTCACTTACATGCCCCTCCCCTCCCATAAGGGGTTTGAGCATGCAGAAGCTGAGCAAATGAGCCACACCCCTGTCACAAATCCCTCAGGGGATCAGGGAACTCTTCCATTTCAAAAACATGAGTAAATCCATTATTTATTTGTTTAAGTACCTGTTCCATTCACTCAATTGGACTACTATTTACAAAAAACTAGGTCAATATTACCACACCACTTTCTACCCTTAGCTTGCAATATTTCTTCCTTTATTCTACATCACTGTTCTTTAAAAAAAAAAATTGGTAAAAAAAATCATTAAATATATGCTGAGATTCGATCTATGATGCTTAATGTCTTCAATGGGGAACTCAACTGAAGTTCTCTGAACATATCTCTTGACTTTAATTCATGAAAGCTGCTTTTGTTTTGGCTTGTTTAGCTGAGTATATTTGAAATTTAGGCCACTTTTTTCTTCCATTCTTTGTGTTTTTCTTTTTGTCGTTGTGTTGTTACTGTTGTTATTTTGTTTTGAAGAAATAGACCAGACATAAATTGTTCCAGACTTGAAAACAGACTCTTGCAAACAATGTGTATAATTGAGTAACTCAGCTCGAATTAGTTCAATGGAATTCACAGTAACAATGATTTGGGGAAGGTAATACACATTTATATTAAATTTTTATACTAAATTGAACACCTTGGAAGGAGGGATAGTCTTCCTCCTTTTCTTTAACTTTATGATGTGCCACTCCCTGCCTACAGGTATATGACAGATATGAGATGTCATTTGCAAGCAGTATAACCTCATGAACATATCAGTCAACAAGTAATCCATCAAGCTCTATTCTAGTGTTTGGGTTAAAAGAAGAACTGAGAAAATGAGTAAGACAAAACTCTGATTTAGGGAGATACAAACTTATAGCTAGATAAGAGGACTACTTTTTGCTGTTGTATGCCACTGTCATGAAACTGCTTTGCAAAAATTATATCAGTGAGAAAATTATAACCATAGAAGCCATCCAAGCTAACTCACCCCCATCCTGCCTTTCCCTTAATTATTCCTGGGCTATTGGGCCAGGCTAACTTTGGAAGACAGGCTATAGTTTATATAATAGGGCTTGTCCAAAATTCAACAACTTTTGTAAAGCTAAAGGGGGGCCATCAGGCTGAGAGGAGTAAAGGAGCCTGATTCTGCTAAGATGTAGACATAGATTTCTAGCAATTCCTGCGGATAACACTACTATCATAGACTGGTCTTTTGAGATCTCTTTTCAGGTTTCTTTGCATGTCTGACACCCGTGGCTCCACCTGGACCAACCCCACTCCTGTGGCCCCACCCAGAAGCAGTTCAGCTCACAGGAGGACAGATTTCCTCTAGGATTTCAGCTCCAACCTCGACAAGTCAGAAGCAAGCCTAACCATTCCCACTCCTTCCCCCAAACTGCCTTTGAAAAACCCCTAACCTACACACTTTGGAGCTTCAGATGAGATGATCTGAGTACTAAGCTGGTCTCCTACGTGGTGTGGCTGGTCTCGTGCATATTTATACTCTTTCTTTACTGAAACGCCGTAGTCTTTATACAGCAGGCAGAACGGACCCCTCAGGCAGTTACAGTAGGATAACTATAGTTAATAGTAATATATATTATGAAATAGCTAGAAGGAGGATATTAAATGTTCCTAACACAAAGAAATGATAAATGTTTGAGATGATGGATATGCTAATTACCTTTATCTGACCACTGTACATTATATTATCACAACATCATGTACATGAATATGTACAATTTTTATGTCAGTTGAAAAAATTTTAAAAAGAAATCGATAAACAATTAAAAAGAAAAAACCTCTGACTCAGACCATCCCTGAGAAGGGGTCTTAACCTCCAAAAAATGGGCAAAATGTTTTCAAATGTATGTACTGTGTTATGTATTTGGAAGAGGAAGTCACTTGACTAAAAGGTTTGGGGAATCTTCATTAAGCAAATAAAATATACACTGGATTACAAAAGACCAAGTCAAAATTAACTTTATAGTCAAGAGGAGGAAGAGTATTTCGGGAAAAGGGATGAGCTTGTACAAACAGTTCTGTTGTGAAATCACGTTGTGTAATTCGGGGATGATAAGAAGTACACTTTGGAATGAAAATGCACGTCTTCATTTGCAAGAGTACAGGCATTCACAGGTTAAAAACTTTTCACATGTCAGTGCTTAAAGATTCCTCCAATGTAGACCAGCTCTAAACTATGGTCTTAGCGTCAGTTTAAGGTAATTGGAACAAAACAAATTCCATAGAGCTAAGTGCTGCTTTATATACTTATATCCTCGGGCATTGCTGAATTTTGTAGTGTAGTCGGGTTGCTTACCAGGAGAGTAAAAAACATGATTAGATGCGAAAAAATCCTAGAATAAAACTTATGATGCCTAAGCCTAACGACAGTTGTTTTTCTTCATGTTTCTTATTTGTTTGGGATCACTTTCTTTCTCCCTTTTTTTTGCTTCTGCTGCATTAAGGACTCATTTTTAAAAACTGGTGCCTTTGCTTTTAAGGTGTATGAGCAGCCTGTGCAAAAACTCAAGAGATTATCTTCTGTATCTTCATAGATCAAAATACGACAGGCACAAATCAAATAGTGACGCATATCAATAAATATGAAACACAAGCCAGGATGTTCAACAAATTAGAAAAGTGAATATCAAAAAAGAATACAAAGATATTGCTCTTCCCACTGTGAAGTGAACGTCTCTACCTAACATTGAACTCTTTTATTTCTGACAATTATCAATCCAAGGACTGGTGTGAAAAGGACATTTTAAATGAAATTACAGTTAAGAGATTTGAATCAATTATTCTTAAAAGTTTTTTATTAAAATAAAATATTAGATACACCTCATCTTTAGTGTTTATTTTATATATGTGTTATATATTATATATGTAGCATATGACATATTATATACAGCCTATAACATATATCTTATACAATCTATAACATATATAATACATAATATATGTTTCATGTGTTATTATATATAAGCCTAATGATTATCTATTATGATTATTATATATAACATAATTATTGTATATATAATATATAAGCCTATTATATATAACACATGAAATACATATTACATATAGCAATATAGTAATAGATTTTGTAAAACTGTTGTCAAAATTGTGTTTGCAACATGCACATAATTCTACGAGAAGTAATACAGTAATATATAATATATTCTGTGTGTTATATTATGACATATATAATTACATATGATTATATATCATTATGTATCACCTATAACATGTTATACACATTATGTATTGAATATATAATATATAACATATGTTATACAATATATTTATAACAATAAAATGTATATTTCATATGTTATTATATTGTGTGTTATATATAATAACATGATTATATATTATATATTATATATAATAAATCCATAAGATACAATAAATAATATAACAGCAAATGATATATTTTGTATGCTATACAATATAATGTGATATTATAATATATAATATAACATATTTATATAATATAACATTTCATATACATACAATATATTTCATGTTATTAAATAGTATATATAATATATGGCAACATATATAAAACATATCATATATAGCATGTTAATATATGATATGTTATCATATTATTTATTATATACTTATATATTACATATTTATAGTATACTATATATTATACAGTATGTTAATATGTATTTATAATATATAAATATATAGCATTGTATATATTATAGCATATGATATCTATGTATTATATATTATAAATGCAGTACATAATATAATATATTATAAATATTTATATAAAATTTGCATAATTTATATTTATATTATATACGTTATATGTCATATATTATGTTTTATGTTACATATTATTTTATATGTTATATATAATGTTATATTATGGTCACATATGTGTGTGTGCATGTTTACACGTGTCATTAGTTGCACTGTCATATTTATCAATAAGGGTAACTAATTCATTTTAATTTTGAGGATTCTCTATATACCAGAACATCAACATATAACCCAAGTTTATTAGTGTGTTTTCCCTTACACCTGTTTCAAGGCAAACCAATTGTAATACAGAATTACTATATGTGTTCCCAAATTAACTCACTGGCCAAATCAATGTAGAAAAGAGTCTATTTGTCACAATACCTACTGCCCTATGTAACGATGCTTCTGACAATGAAAGCCTTTGGGATGACCTTGAAACACACACACACTCACCATTTAGAATATATGTGTGAGGATCAGGATCCTGTGATTACAAATAGATTTTATAAAATTGCTGTCAAAATTGTGTTTGTAACATGCACATAATTCTATGAGAAGTGTATTTGCTTGTGGATTAACCATTCTAAAGCACCCAGTCTAAAATCAAAATGTTACATCTCAAACAAGTAATTCAGTGCTATAAAACTAAAGTCTATATAAAATGAAAATTTTGAAATATTTCTTACAACATTGGGTTCAGTAAAAATAAATACAGACTCAAAAAACAAAACAAAAACAAAACAAGGACCAACCCCTGCAAGGAGTTTAAAATAAGATTATGTGTTAATATTGATTTCATGGGAAATGTGACTGCTATATTCCATATCATAGTTTTGTAATTCATAATGCCACTAAATGCATTTGTTTTCTTGAACACTACATGTTCAAGTCAAAACTTATATATAAAAGTTTTAAATTCAATACAAAACACATTATTTCTGGCGAGAATCATTAAGCAATTGACTGACATTGCTAGAGAATTTTATATTTTATTCTAACTCCAAAGGGTGCTTGATCTGAACTGCTGGAAGTCAAAGTATACATTAAACAGAACAGCAACAACAACAACAAACTAGGCATTAGTGAAAGCATGGTTAAATATTATCCCAAATTTTGGATCAAAATTTTCAAAATACCCAATTGAAGGACATTTTTATCCATGTTGTATTAGTCACGGTTCTCTAGAGGGACAGAACTAATAAGAGAGATGTATATATAAAGAGTTTATTAAAGAGTATTTCCTCACACAATCACAAGGTGAAGCCCCACAATAGGCTGTCTATAAGCTGAGGAAGAAGGAAGCCAGTCGGAGTCCCGAAACATCAAAAGCAGTGAAGCCAACAGCGCAGCCTTCAGTCTGGGGTCCACGGTCCAACAGTCCCAAAGCTGAAGAACTTGGAGTCTGATGTTCAAGGGCAGGAAGCATCCAGCATGGGAGAAAGATAGACACCAGAAGACTTAACTAGTCTAGTCTTTCCACGTTCTTCTGCCTGCTATTTATTCTGGCCATGCAGGCAACAGATTAGATGGCGCCCACCCAGATTGAGGGTGGGTCGGCCTCTCCCAGTCCACTGACTCAAATGTTAATCTCCTTTGACAACACCCTCACAGACACACCCAGGAACAGTGCTTTGCCTTCTACAATCCAATCAAGTAGACACTCAATATTAACCATTGCATATGAGTACACTGCAAACCTAGTCATATTGAACAGCTCAACTTCTTAAAATAATTAGATTACATTTCAAGAAATGCCATATAGATTTCAAATTTGAGAATTTGCTGTGTGCATTTACAACACATGAAGCCATAAATATTTATTTTAACATCTAATAGGGACAGTTTCTGCATATGGAAGTATCTGGAAAACTTACTACGTGGGTGGCAAGCCATCAGTGCCGAGGTGAGCCTTATTAATAAGAAAACATAAACCTGGAAAACAGCCAAATACTTCATTACACAAATTTGTGATTGAGACTAGAAATAATCTCAACAGGACAGTTCTCAGAGTGTGTACACCTTTTGATTTAGTCTCCTTAAGAGAGGAATATTTTGAGTAAATTCAATTTTCAAGTTTCTTCATTTGCATGCTTTCAGATGGAAATCCTACCCCTAAAAAACGAATAGAAATTATTAAGTCTCATTGTCATTGATTGATTGTTATTGCGAAGAGAGTCGTTTTTCTTTTTCTATGATCTTTTAGGGCCTTGTGGAGTGGTAGGTGGGGCATGCAGTCTCTCTAAGAGGAATTTACAGAACTCCTATTGGTATCTTGATTGGAGCTATAAATAATATAGAATATGGGATGATAAATATTCAAAATGAGCTCCAGATATTTATATTTCCAGCCTGACCTTGTTCGAAGCATTTGAAAGTCAACATTTTTCTTTCTCCCAGGGCCTGAGGGGAGCAGGAACCTGTTACTGATGGGTAAATCTAGCAGTGCCTAAGTGCAAGAAAAGCACATCTCTCTTGAAGAAAGGTGCTCAATTTATTTCTCTTGGTGTGCGGATCCCAATTTCCAGGGTGATATCCATTTCCCCCACCCCCATTCCATTTGTTTTCTTTGCCATCATACCTTATTTACAGAGAAGACTAATGACAAAAAGCAACTGCATTTTTTTTTGGCATTACCCCAGGCTAACAGTTCAATTTTGTATCATTTTGATGGGTGAATCAACTCAAGGGTTGAACTTCCTCAGAGGGTTCTTCATGCTTCGTAGCTTTACTTTGTTTGGGGTTTTGGAGGGTTATTTTTATTGTTGTTTTTGGTGAAATCTGATAAGACATTGTATAAACTTGTCTTGGATTTCTACTGGGCAGGGGTCATCAAAAACTTCAGTAAGTACTAAAAGTGAGAACCATATCATATTGAAATTCATCTCATGTTGGATCTCATCTCATCTTGCAAGCAATGTTGTGGCCAGGAATTAGGATGTTCCATTCTCCTCTTTGCATGTTTCTAATCCACTAATTCATAGCTCAATTTGACAGTCATTTTTCATATCTGAGAAGGTTGTACCTGGTATACCTTTTTATCATGATGGAGAGATATTGGAGAGATATCATGGTGAGAGATATCATGGTGAGATATCATGGAGAGATACCATGGTGGAGACATGGCCTCAGAAAGCCAGCTTGCAAGGTAAGTCTTTAGTTGGCTCCTGAAAACTTAGATTTCAGGTATGTTCTCACTCTTTCCTAAGTGATAAGAGTGGCTCACGATGCCTCAAGAGTTGGTACACACAATGTGGTTCACGTTGGGTACCTGATTTCCTTCTGGGAGTCTGGAATTTTGGAATGTGCTAGGCAGAAGGTACCTATACAATCAGACACTGAAAAGAGCTTTGGGCACTGATTCCTTATGAGCTTCCTTGATAGACAACATTTTTGCATGTGTTGTCAAAATTCAATACCAGAAAAAGTTAGCATGTCTACAGAGAGGACTCTGGGAAGCTTGCACCTAATTTTCTCTGGACTTCACTGCATGTATCTTTTAAAATATTTTTTAACTTTAAATTGTTAATTTTTGTTTTTGATTTTTTAACGTCTATTTTAAGGGTTCATGGCACATGTGCAGGTTTGTTCCACAGGTAAATTGCATGTTATGGGGGTTTGCTGTACAGATTACTTTCTCACTCAGGTGATAAGCATAGTATCCTGTAAGTTGTTTTTTTTTTTTTTTCTACCTTCTTTCACCTTCCACCCTCGAGTAAGTGTCAGCGTCGGATCTTACCATCTTTGTGTCCATGTGTCCTCAACTTTACTGTTTTGTTTTAAATTATGAATCCAAAATTACAAAAATGTTAGCTCCCACTTATAAGTGATAACATGCAGTATTTGGATTTCTGTTACTGGCTTAGTTTGCTTAGGATTACAGCTTCCAGCTCCACCTGCGTTGCTGCAAAGAACATGATCTTATTCTTTTTTATGGCTGCATAGTTTTCCATGGTGTGTGTATGCAACACATTTTCTTTATCCAGACTACTGTTGATGGGCATTTAGGTTGGTTCTATGATTTTGCTATTGTGAATAGTTGTAAGCATCTTTTCTTTTGGCTGATTTTGTGTTCTGCCATTTGCTGTGATAAATCATAGCTATGAATAGAACTGCATGATGAGTTCTCACAGTGAATCATCAAATCTGGTGGTGATATGAACACATATTTCTAGGCAAGAAAATCACTCCTGAATACTCACTATGTCTTCAGTCATCTTTTAAATTTGTTAACAAATTCATTGAAGTATAATTGATATATACAAATTTAATGTGTATGATTTCATAAGTTTGGGCATATAAAAACACCCATGATGCCATTGCTACAGTTAAGGTAATAGAGATACACTACATCTCCCAAAGTTCCCTTGCGTCTCTTTGTTTTTTGTTGGTTTGTTTGTTCTTTGGTAGAAATGTGGCAGGCCAGGCCTCACTAACAGCTGAACAGGCAGGCCTCCATAACAACTGTTTCAGTACTGACCAAGTGGTTAAGTTAAATATTAAAAGCTGAATGATCCAGCACACTTATACAAAGCGTGGAATGTTAACAAAAGCCCACCAAGAGTTTTGCCCACACCTCTCCTGGATCTTGAAGTGTGACAAGATAATGAGGGAATTCTTAACAGGACCCTTTTAGGACTAAACAATTTTTTATTGGGGGTCTGAATGAACACCCCAAACCTCCATGATTTAGCAGGAAACAAGATAAGGGTAATCACCCCAGGCACCTGAACACATCTAGATTAAGTCAATTTACTGAGGCTCCAGAGGAAGGTCTTCAAAACTCAGACCTTAGTTATAGATTAGAAGTTAATCACTTATGTCTTTAGATGAATGCATACTTGCAAGTAGACATATAACTCAGAAGGTATAGAAGCTCTGGAAAACTTTGTAATTTTGAGTTGGTCTGGTGATATTTTCCCAGCCTTCTCCCTGTACCCGATTACAGAAATAAACTCCCTTCTTCCCAGTTCATCTGCATCTCGTTATTGGGCCACAAGAATAAGCAGCCCGACCCTTGGTTTGGTCCGGGAACAGAAACATTTACCATGCAATTTACACTCAACACATTTTGAAGTGAATTTCACCATAGTGTTCACTATAGGCAAAGTGTTGTACAGCAGACCTGCAGAATTTATGCATTTAGCAGAACTGAAACTTGACACTCACTGAATAACAACTTTCCAGTTCTTCCTTCCCCAGCACCTGCCAACTGCTACTGTATTCTCAGCGTTTACGAGTTTGACTCTTTTAGATGCCGTATTTAAAATTCAGTTATGTTTTAACTTCCAAAGCTTGTCCTTCAACTCACATCCCAGTAAACTTTGCCCAGAAAGCCCAAATCATATATTTTCTCTACACACTAGTATTTGTTTTAGGTGTGTTTGAACTCAAGGGTGTTTTCTAATTGATGAGTGTAGGTTTATACATATGTCCATTAGATTATGTGCATTATGTGTTTTAGAGCCTTAATATCTTTATTTTTTTAAAAAAACTATGTATCCAGAATTACAAGAAAAGTTGTGCTAAAACCTGAAAATATGGCTTTGGTTTTTTTTCTGCATCTCCTCATTAATTTCGTCAGTTGCCACTTCATATATTTTAATGTCCTTCAGTATGAGATGGTTAAGTCCACAGATTGGATGTGAAAGAATTTTATAAGAAAATACACCCTCACTTCCAGAGGCCATCCATGGTTTCTTGATACGAGCAAGATTCCAGCAAAGCAAACATTGCGATATTATATATTACACAAAATCTCGTTACCATTCATGCCTAATTGTGTGCAACTTATTGCTTTGGCTGTAGTCTGTTGCCTGGAATTAGGGTACTAGCTCCAGCCCACATAAGAAGGGAGGAGATTATTCAAGGGCATAATTAGCAGGAGATGGGCATTCACGTGGAGGTGGATAACAGAGATTCTGACTACATGAAGTGCATAATAAGTGTAGCTTCTATAATCATTGTTCAGTTAGCAGGGTATTAATCATTTACTTATGGTGTCAATGTAACAAAAGAATGGCAAATACCGTAGTCTGTGCAGATTTTGCTACGGAACAAAGGGGTCAGGAAAGATGAGAGATGGGCAGTAAATACACGCTTGCAACGACTAAAACGTAACTTCAGCAACCTCATCATTTTGTCTTTGAATAGACTCACTAAGTCTTCTGCTCTAGTCATAGATAAGTAGATAGACACTACTCTCTTTTGGAGTTATCTTATTGCTTTTTCTCCCTCAACAAAATTCACACTATTTCTTCTATTTGTTTCTTATTTGCATCTGAGCAGTCATCAGTCCACATCTAATGATTCTGAAACATCTCATACATTCTAGTTTTTCAGTGTTGACAATGCACATTACAGTGTTATTTATGCTGTGCTGAATTAAAACAGCGGCAACAACATTGTTTCAATATATATCACAAAAAAGGAATAGTATGAAATATGGATCATAGAAGAGATAGAATCAAAATAGGGTTTAATGACTCAAAAAACTCAAACAACACATTTGAAAGTTAATTATGTTGCCGAAAGCCACCTTCAGGCCTCTTTTCTAAAATCTATGTTTTGCTTTATGATAGAAAAGGAGAAGTCCCTGGAGGCTGTCTCCGCAAAGTAATTATTACTAAAGGGGAAAATCTCCAGCATTTTGGTGACATGATTTGAATATCACACACATGCTTTACGCTGAATTTTCCTTTCCTTGGACATTCTTAAAACATAACATGAAATAAAAATGGATTTATCAGAATGGTGGAAAACATTAGACCTAGATTTATAAAAATTAGGTTGATGATAGTTTTGCAGAATTAATAGAAGAGGGAATAAAATTCTTTTTCCAGGGGCTACCAGGATGTATCTGTAAAAAGCTGCTCTCTCTTTCTAACTGGCTACCCATGATGTCAATGTGACCAAGAAGTTTATGCTGACTATCTACATATGTCTGAAATTATATATGGGAGGGTGAGAGAGAGGAAAAATTATATGCTTTGGAGAACTGGGGATCTGATCAAGAGTCAACAATTCTCCCAAGGCTAGAGTTCCACGATTAATTGTGGAATAGAGTTTGAGAAAGGACTTTACCAGCTGCTCATCTTCCTTTTCCACGTGGTAGGAGCTCTGTAATGTAACAGGTGCCACCATTGAGCAAGATTTCCTAGGATGGTCTCTAGATTTATAGCATTCTCTTCCATGGTCAGCCCATGTATGAGGTGTTTTGTGTAAAAGTTTATTCACAAACTATAGTTTTTCTCACCAAAGCAGCTCTCAAACCAAATCATCTTGATGCAGGACTTTTTTCGGTCACACTGCAGGCTGGAGACTTCCAGCTGACAATGCCCCTCGTGAGCCTCGCTTGAGTCCAGGCCTGCCTTAGGAGATGCCTTGAATACTCCGGCGTGGGACGCGCAGCCGCTGAGACTGCGCACTCAGCCGCCGTGGGAGGTGTGGGAGCAAGCAAGTACGGGGTCTGCGGCACTGTTCCGAATGCCAGTACGGAGGTGGGCTCCAGGTGAGTCTCCCTGAGGGGAACACGGTGGCACCTGGGCAGGGTTGCCCAGGACCTGGAAGCCCCGGAGTGCGGCGGGCGGGGAGTGTATGACAGCGTTCTAATTAGTTCTTTCAGTCCCTCTGTCTACAGCCTATGGACAGTAGTGTGTTAACAGCTCGGTCAGCCCCTTGCCCTGCTCTGGCCCATGGCTCCCGGGGCAGTTTGGTCCCGCTGCTGCTTCTGTTGTATAGGGCGGCTACCCTCCACTGGAGGAGGGCAGAGTTCCTGCCCAAGTTCAGCTGAGTCTTGAGTTTTTGTCCTGCATCTGAGAAGAATGTGGATACGCTGACAGTTGAAGAGCGAGCAACTCAGAGCATTTTATTGAGTGAAGAATCAGCTTTTAGCGGACCACGAGACCCGAGCGTGGTCCCCCTACCTGAAGGCGGGAAAGTCCTCTCCCACCCAAAGAGGGGAGGTTTTCCCAGCGTGGCTTAGTCCAGGGCTTTTGTGGGTTCAGAATGGGGGGTATGTGCTGATTGGTCTGTGAGTATGCAAAAAAGGCAACAGTGTGAAAATCAATTAGGGTAGGTCAGGTATAGGTGAAAAGTGGGAGTTCATCAGAGGAAAGCACACCAAATGGGAAGAGAGGTTTTCAATCTGGTCTGCGGATTCACTGACACTCATAGCTTTGGCTTTCAGGCTTTAAACTGTCTTTGGTTTGAAGGTGGAGTTTCACCAGGGACCCTCCCTTCTCTGCCTAGAGGTTTGTCTGCCTTCTTTTACCATCAGTTTTACCCATCCAGACATGGGTGCCTCAAATCTCTACCCTCTGTATAATTAGAAATCCAGGTAGGAGCTACATATTTCCTTGCTTCACTAGGAGAAAGATCAGTTATTTTATGAACCCTCAAAGAACCTGAAGGAGTATGAACAAACATAAATATATTTATATAAACATATTTAGGTTAAATGAAACCTTACTCTTTATTAAATGTTTACATAAATATATTTATGTTTGTTCCTACTCTTTCAAGGGAGGAGGGTGTGTAGAGGGTGGGTGAAATCTGAAGTTCTGTGAGTCTGAAAAGAAAGTACAAGGAAATCTGTAAGAGGAAATTGAATGATGGAATTAAAATGGACCTTGGGAAAATTAATAAAAAGCAGAATTTAAAAAGGGGGTTATCATTGAGGAGGTATGTGTTTATTATTTGGAATTACACACTGCTTTGTTTAACTTCAGCTTTGGTGAATACAAATAGCAACAAATTTTATATTGTCAAGTATGATACTGAAGCAGGGTATTTCCCTGACCTTTACACGAGTGGAAACTGGAGTACATGGGCACTGGCAGGGGTGAATTCCACTCACTCGACCTACTGTGCTGCACCCCTCACCCACGACTTCTGAAGCCCCAGAGGAAGTTAACACTTTTAACAGTGCCCTTTTAGCTTTGCCATCCATGGATGGCTTAAGTGTTAACAGTTCCATGGAGGGTCAGTGTGACAGCCTTTTGCACTTACACTCTTGGCACCCGAGTTCCTGTCCTGAGTCCAGGAGGAACGAGGTCGCATAGATGAATTGAAGGTGGTAAATGTGGGGATTTTATTGACAATGAAAGTGGCCCTCAGATGGAAGGGGAACTGAAAAGGGGATAGAGTGGGAAGGTAATCGTCCGCTGGGGACAGCTGGACTCCTCTCCAAAGCTACGCTGTCAAGCTGTCAGTCTGAAGTCAAGCTGTGTCTCTCCAATGTCCAAACATAGTCTCTGATGTCCAGCTGCTTCTCTTCTCCTCTCTCTGCTTGCTGAGCCTGAGATTCTTATGAGCACAGGAGTGGGGCAGGGCGAGCATGGGTGGTTTTGGAAAAGACAAGATTCGAGTGGGAAAACAAGGATGTCAGTTTTACTTTGGGTTGTGGTATTAGGCTTTTTGGCTTGAGGGTGAGGCCCTCACCGGGGACCCACCCTCTTCTGCCCAGAATTTCTTTGCCTCCTGTCCCTATCAATATTTCTTATGTAGCCAATTACTCCATCTCTTTCACATGATGTGAGCATAATAAGGCCAGTGACCAATGTGGGCACATTTATATATCTATCTCTATAGACATTTCAATAGGTTGTGTTCATAATGAGGCACCAACTAGAAACATCGTTGCAACATTGTACTTGCAGGAATTTGGAGATGTCCCAAGTGGTAAACTCTATGGAAAGAGTCACACAGGTGCATAGCATATTTCTGCTCTCTGATGATCTACAGCTATTTAGACAATGTAGATAAATATACAGGTTCAGACATGACATGTCCTCAAGATATTTTGTTTGGTGGGAAAGTAAGTTTCAGGGCAATAACAACAATGAGTGTAACAGGGCAGAATTATGAAAATGAGGTTGAAAGAGGACTTTTTGCTTTTCTTGCTTTAATTTCTTATCAGCAGGATATTGTTTGATATTGGTTTTAACTATAAGAGCATGCTGGGTAACTGAATTACAGTGTGAAATAGTGCCCAGGTTTTGAGAGTAGCTCTTGGGCAGCACAAGAACCAAGAACACAAGAATCATAGTTCCCCCAAAGTCAGCTGGGATCTGCATAGTGTGTGTAAATGGCATAGCTACCTGTTAAAATACACTGAAACCTTGACTTCGTGGTCTCAAGCAATCCTCCCACTTCAGCATCCCAAGTAGCTGGGATTATAGGTGTGCACCTCTAAGCCTGGCTAATCTTTTTTTTTTTTTTTTTTTTTGAGAAATGGGCTCTCATTATGTGGTCCAGGCTGGTCTTGAACTCCTGAGCTCAAGCGATCCTCCCATCTCAGCCGTCCAAAGAACTTGGATTAAAAGTGTGAACCACAGTACCTGGCCTAATTGAAGCATTAAGATCATTTACTTTCCATTTGATTATTGGTAGTAAGATTAACATGTAACATGATGTAGAAAGTTCACGTCTCCTCACAAATTCATACATCAAAGCCCTAACTCCCAATATGATAGTGTTTGGAGATGAAGGCTTTAGGAGGTGAATAGAATTAGGTGAGGTCATGAGGGATTTATATCTTTATAAGAAAAGGAACAGACCATGAAGCACACTCTCTCTCTGGCTGCCAAGTGAGGACACAGCCAAAAGTGGCCATCTGCAACCCAGGAAGAGAGTCCTCACCAGAAGGTGACCATGCTGTTAACGCTGATTATGAGCTTCCAGCCTCCAGAACTTTGAGGAAAAAAAAAAAAAAAGTTTTTTTTTGTTTTGTTTTGTTCTGTTTGTTTGTTTGTTTTTGAGGAGGGGTCTGGCTGTGTTGCCAAGGCTAGAGTGCAGTGATGTGATCTCAGCTCACTGCAACCTCCGCCTCCTGGGCTTAGGCCATTCTCCCACCTCAGTCTCCTGAGTAGCTGCGACTATAGGCACATGCCACCATGCCCAGCTAATTTTTGTATTTTTGGTAGAGATGGGGTTTCACCATGTTGCCTGGAGTGGTCTTGAACTCCTGAGTTCAAGCAATCCACCTGCCTTGGCCTCCCAAAGTGCTGGGATTACAAGTGTCACTAAATCTATAGTATTTTGTTATGGCAGCTCTAGCAGACTAAGACATTCATTAATGACCTTTTAAACAGAGTTTTTAAGAAAACACACATTCCTTTTATATCTTACTGTCTTATGTTTCATCCCTGGCGTTTTTGATTCAATTGTGTAAATCTACATTTGTAGCTGTTAAAATTATCCTGTTGCTTAAATGACTTTCTTTGACATTTCTTGTAGTACTGGTCTGTGGGTGTTTACTTTTTCAGTCTTTGTGTATTTTAAAAAGTTTTTATTTCAATTTTACTTTTGAGTGATATTTTTACTCAGTTTAGAGTTCTAGGTTATTAGTCTCTTGCATTTCTTTAAGACTGCCTCTGAAAATTGTCTCAAGTCTTGTATTTTATATGATGAGAACATTGTGGTTATCTGTTTGCATTCCTCTGTAGACAATGAATTTTTAAGCTAACACTTCTTAAAAATTTCTTCTTATTACTAGTTTATAGTACTTTGACTTTTAGTATGGTATGACTTGCTTTTGTGTTTAAAATTTTTTTTCTGTTTCATATTCATTGGAACTCTATGGATCTGTGAGTTTATGAGCTTCACTAAATTTAGAATATTTTTGGCATTATTTCTTTAAATATGTTTTTTCCCACCATTTCTGATTCTAGTTATCTGTGTAATATTCTGGTTGAGGTTGTCGCACAGTTCCCTGAATCTCTGTCCTCTTTTTTATTCATCATTTTAATCTTGATGTTTTATTTGGACAATTTCATTGGCTGAGTTTTCAATTTCACTAATCTTTTATTTTGCTGTGTCTAATATGCTATTAATCTCACCTAATATAATCTTTATCTCAGACATTGCATCTTCTAACTCTAGAAGCCTAATTTAGTTTTTACATTTTTCTGGGCTCTTTTTATGATGTTGATAATTTTGGCCACTTTCTTCATCATGGAAATTTATAATTGATTGCTTAATAATCTTTTCTACTAATTCTACTATCTATGTCATTTTTTGGTCTGCTTCTATTTGTTGAACTCATTTATCTCAAAGTGATTGACTATACATACTACTGATGTTTGATTAGGTATACCCTTTGCAAATTCTACCTTTTTGGGAAAGGGGTCATCATAAAGTGGGTTATCATAAAGGTCTTCATCCTTGTCATCTTCACATTGAGTAGGCGGAGGAGGAGGAAGGGTTGTCCTTGGGGTGGCAGAGGCAGAAGAGAAGCAGAGGGTGGAAGAGGAGGCAAGAGAGGCATACATACTTGGGGTAAATTTTATTTTTAAAAATCTGAGTATAAGTAGGCCTATATGATTTAAATATGTGTTGATCAAGGGTCTATTGATCTGTTTAGTAGTAGACAGAGGAAAGAACATTTCCTACACGTTATAAAGGAAAGGACATGCTTTAACTCCCAATCACTGAAAACAGAAAGACCTCCTAACAGATGGGACGCGAACACAGAATATATTCAAGAGTATTGCTTCAGGCTGGGCGTGGTGGCTTACGCCTGTAATTCCAGTGTTTTTGGAGGCTGAGGTAGGAGGATCACTTGATACCAGGGGTTCAAGACCAACCTGGGAAACATAACAAGACCCAGTCCTTACCAAAATAACAATAAAAATATCAGGCTGGGCATGATGGCGCATGCATGTAGTCTCAGCTACTTGGGAGGCTGAGGCAGAAGGATTCCTTAAGCCCAAGAGTTTGAGGCTGCCATAAGCATTGATTTATGCTACTGCAATCTAGCCTGGGCAGCAAAGACCTTGTCTCTTAAAAAAAATAAAAATAAAATAAAGAAGAGTATTGTTTCAGTAGTTTGGCCCTAGACTAAAGGTTTTTCTGGTCTCACCCAACAGTGTTAAAAAGCAAGTTGCTATAAAATTGTCAATTTGGTGGGAATGATTTCACATGGGCATATAATACAGGAAAGATGGCATGGTTGTTTTACAATTATGAATCTATAAAGATTGTCACTTGTATGTTGGGCGTGGTGGCTCACACTTGTAATCTCAGCACTTTGGGAGGCCAAGGTGCGGGGGATCACTTAAAGCCAGGAGTTTAATACCAGCCTGGCCAACATGATGAAATCCCGTCTCTACCAAAAAATACAAAAATTAGCCGAGTGTGGCGGCACATACATGTAGTCCCAGCTACTCAGGAAGCTGAGGTGGGAGAATCACTTGAACCCAGCAGGCAGAAGTTTTAGTGAGCCAAGATCAGACCACTGCACTCCAGGGTGGGCAACAGAGTGAGACCCTGTCTCAAAAAAAAAACAAAAACAAAAAAAAGGTTGTCAGTTGTGTTACTTGCAGATAAGACATGAAGCTGAATCAAAGAAAAAACACATGCAAACACATGCAAGCATGTGCACACACTCACATACGGATATACGGATATACATATATTGTCAGTGCTTTCCATCCATTGCTTCCACATCCAAGAATACAATGGAGGATCAAACATATTTGGGAAAAATAAATAAACAATAAAAAGTAACAATACAATAAAAAACATAAATTACAAAACAATGCAGTATATAGCATGGCATTTATATTTTATTGAGTATTATAAATCATCTAGAGAGGATTTAAAGTATAGGAAAGCATGCACATAGGTTATGTGCAACTAGGATGCCATTTTATATCATGGGTCCTTGAGCACCCATGAATTTTGGTATCGTTAGTCCTGGAACCAATTCCCCATAAATACCAAGGAATGACTGTATAATGTATACCAGTTTATCCACTTTCTCAAAACAACAAAGAATACAAAGTGTGGGTTTTTATTCTGACTGCTAAGACAATATGTTTATTGTTGAAAACTTGAAATATATTGGAGAAATATATATTTAATGGAAAAAATCAGAAAAAAACAGTATTCTAACACAACTTTTTCTCTGAATTGAATAAAGATCACAACTTGGGTCAATATTTTGTGAAATAATACTTTTTTTCTTTTCTTTTCTTTATTTAAAAATATAAACGGTGTCTTACCATGTTGCCTAGGCTCGTCTTCAACTCCTAAGCTCAAGTGATTCCCCACCTCGGCCTCCCAAAGTGTTGGCATGAGCTGCTGCATCCAGCCAATAGTTTTGATTGAAATACGCTCATCATCTTATGTGAGGCCACAGTTTCTGATTAAATACTAAAGTAGATATTTTGTTATTATTTTGTGTTTCTGTCTTTGAAAATAGTGTTATGGCTGCACTGGCTGGGGCCAGCATCGCTGGCGGTAAAAGAATTTACTAAGACAGTTGTGAATAAAGAAGGCAGATATATTCCAGAAAGCATGAAAATATGTTGCAAGAAAGCTGTCTGCAAAGAGGCAGAGGCTATAGGGAAGTTTTATAGAGTTGTGCTGGAGGGGACTTTGTGCAGAACAAGTCTGTGCCCCTGGGGCTACGTGCAGAGCAAGGCATTGGGGAGCAGGATGTTGTGCCAGCGGGTTGTCTGTGATTGGAGTCTCTCTGTTCTCCCCAGACTTGGGCCCCCTTCCTCATTGTTGCTTACTTGTCTTACTAAAACTCCACAAACAGCATTTTAAGTTAGACTCCATGGAGGTCCATAAAACATACACAAGTAAGGAAAATAAAATGAAATTGATTCTAAAAGCGAGCAAAATTAATATTTAAACATTTATATAGAGATGGTACTTTGAATGCATTTTCAGCGGAAAATAGATAAATGTGTGTTAGAACTATTCAGAATTCAGAAAGTTTAGTTTGATTAATGTCGACTTCTTATGTCTTTTTCTTTTTATCCCTAAGGAAAGATGTATAGGCGAGCTATGTCCTTGAAAATCTCTGACATTTCATCTGTATTCTGTTAACTAAAACTTCAAGATCTGCTTCCAAAATTTAAAACCTGTCAACAAGATTATGATTGTAGAAAATAGGAAACATTTTTCAAAATATGTTACTATGCATATGTGTGTTTTCAGTGTATTATATAGGTGGATAACCACCTTTGAGGTGCACGTTTTAGTAAGAATATATATTTTTAAATCAACAAAAATTTAAATAAATTAGTTTAAACTCTCATAAAAAAGAAAGATTTGCCTAAAATCAAAGAGAAAAAGAAAGCTAAACTAAATTTAATTTGTCTTGTAATAAATTGTCTGCCATAAATGTTTCTTATTTTGGTCTACCTGTAAGCCTTAAAGGAAGATAAAATGTTGAATGGATTCAAATCCTTCCTGACTCAAACAGTTTAAGAGATACACTAACAGATATCCTTTAAATATGGCAATTGTAGTTGTCCTGTGGTTGCTGGCTGCATTCCAATGAAGCCAAGATTCATTGAAGGTCAAAATTAAAGCACAATTCAAGATTGAGCTTAGCGAATGGTTAGAGGTAAATATCTTACCTTCTTGTCTGCATTTCATAAAATAACTTGGACTATCCAGACAATGTACAGAAAAAAGTAGACTTCTCAGGGCAATTTGAGTAACATATGATGCTTCTATTTTTGGAGATTATATGTAGATTAGATAGAGATATAGATGTAGTCATGGGCCATGTAATGAGGTTTCAGTCAATGGTCAACTGCATATAGGATGGTGGTCCCATGAGATTATAATGGAGCTGAAAAAGTCCCTTTGCCTAATGACATTGTAGCCATCTTAACATTGTAGTGAAACACATGAGTCTTGTGTTTGTGGTACAGACAAATCTATTCCTCAAGAAGAGCCACAGGTAGGTGCTCCAGGAGGTATCCAGAAGAAGGCATCATTATCATGGGAGAGGACAGCTCCATGCATGTTATCGTCCCTGAAGACCTTCCAGTGGGACAAGATGTGGAGGTGGATAGTGATATTGATAATCCTGACCCCGTGTGTCTAGGCTAATGTGTGTGTTCGTGTCTTAGTTTTTAAAAAAGGGTTGGAAAAGAAAATATAGTAATGATAATAAAATTTAAAAATAGAAAAAGGCTTAAAGAATAAGGATATAAAGAAGGTATTTTTGTACAGCTGCACAATGTGTTTGGGTCTTAAAGTAAGTGTTATGATGAAACTCAAAAAGGTTTTTTAAAAATTAAAAAGTTTAAAGTAAAAAATAGTTAGCGTAAACTAAGGTCAAGTTAGGGAAACCACCATTGCAAGCTGTAACTGTGAATTATTACAGTGACAGAGATCTGACCTAACCAACTCCATTTTGCTTCTAACCTCCAAGCTGTCCTTGTTCATTCCTGAGCATAGGCCAAACTTAGTTTACAGTTTAACTTTAAAACAAAGGCAATAACAGCCCTTTCCCGAAACAAACCCCTTCCTGCATGGAGACTGGACTGCCTTTGTAGGATTAACAAATTAGCCACAATATTAGAAATTATGGTTTAGGAGTCATGCAGCTGGAGGCTCAAGATTCTGATACTCCCCAAATTGCTCCTGGGAATCACATTACTATTTAAAACCAAAGATCGGTGCTTGAGATATTTTGCAGACCATGTACTCAGTGAATCAGCTGGCACCACTCAGGTCAGTAAACTGGCTCATCTGATCTTGTGGTCACCAGCCAAGAACTGACTCAGTGCAAGAGGAGAGTTTTGGCTCCCTATGATTTCATCTCTAACCCAAACAATCAGCACTCCTGACTTACTGGCCCCTCACCCACCAAATTATCCTTAAAAACTCTGATCCGTGAATTCTTGGGAAGACTGATTTGGATAATAATAAAACTCCAGTCCGCCATTGATATGGTGTGGCTCTGTGTCCCCAGCCAAATCTCATCTTGAATTGTAGTCCGAATTCTAATCCCCACGTTAGGGGAGGGACTTCATGGAAGGTGATTAGGTCATGGGGGCAGTTCCCTAATGCTGTTCTCGTGATAGTGAGTGAGTTCTCATGAGATCTGATGGTTTTATAAGGGGCTTTTCCCCTCTGTGCTCTGCACTCTCACTCTTTCCTGCTGGCCAGTGAAGAAGGTGCCTGCTTCTCTATCCCCTTCCACCATGATTGTAAGTTTCCTGAGGCATCCCCATTCATGCAAAACTGTGAGTCAATTAAGCCTCTTTCCTTCATAAATTACCCAGTCTCAGGTCTTTCTTCATAGCAGCATGAAAATGAACTATTACACCCATACAGCCAGCTCTGTGTGAATAACTCTTTCTCTATGCCATTCCCCTGTCTTGATAAATTGGCTCTGTCTAGTCAGTGGGCAAGGTGAACCTAATGGGCAGTTAAATCAGTACTGAAGAAAGAAAAAATGTATAAATTTAGTGTAGCTTAATTGTAGTGTTTGTAAAGTCTACACTAGTGTACAGGGATATCCTAGGTCTTCCCATTCACTCACCACTTATTCGTTGACTCACGCAGAGCAACTTCCAGTCCTGCAAGCTCCATTCATAGTAAGCGCCCTATACAGGGGTACCGTTTTTCATCTTTTATGTTGAATTTTTGCTGTACCTTTTCTATGTTTAGATACACAAATACTTACCACTCTGTTACAGCCATCTACAGTATTCAGTACGGTAACCTGCTATACACGTTTGTAATCCAGGAGCACTAGGCTAGACCCTATACACTAGGTGTGTGGTAGGCTACACCATCTAGGTTTGTTATATACATACATAATGTATATTCATATATATGATTATATAGGTTATATATGTGATATAATTATGTATTTGATATCATATATAATAATTATTATATAATTATTATAATTTATTAATTATATAATTAATATATTTATTATACATTATATCACTATATACATTATATTATTATACATAATACACTATATTAATACTCTAATAGACTATATTAAATATTATAATATTATATTATACTATTACAATACTATTTTATTTATATATATTATTTATAATAATATATTACAATATTTAATATAGTCTTCCATATTATGTGTTAGAATAATATATGAGTAAAATATAAGTATAATGTCAGTATATGTTATAATATTCAATATAATATATGATAAATTATACTAAATGATATAATGTATCATTAATACATTATAAATTTTACCTTAAAATACATAATTTATAATAAATCATATATTGTATTAAATAATATATCATTTAATATAATATATAATGTATATAATAGTAAATATTGTATTTATTATATAATGTAATACATATTATATTATATATTACATGCAATATTTAATGATATATAATGTGTACATTATTATCATATAATATGTCATGTAATATATTATACATAATAATGTATAATATATTAAATATAACATGTTTATATACTATATTATGAGGTACATATTATATATTATATATGAATATAATAAAATATTATGTGATTATATTTTATATTATTATATGTAAATATATTACAATATATTATATATGAAGATATATAATAAGCTAATATTTTATAATAATGTATAATATATGATATGTTATATATTCCTATACATGCATATTTATATATATATAATTTTCAAAAGGACTAAAACAATGTGCTCTCAATTTTTTTCTCCCCTTCCTATGTTAAATAAGTCAGAGCGATTAATAACTTGCTAGCTACACACCAGGTGCCAAGAAGGGGCACATGAATATAATGATACAAGACTTGGGGGAAATTGAAGTACAGGTTTGCCTTTAACCTTGATCTTATCCTTACTTAATTATCACACTCCGCTTCAAGGAAACCCTACAGCTCGATAAACTTATGTGTGAATTAGAAAAAGGCATCCGGTGTCCTGTGCAGACATAACTGTAGTCTGGGGAGCAAAGATTAGTAAACAGAGTAAAGCTAGATTTCAACCTGCACTGACTCCCTTGGCCAGAAACTCCTTTGAAAATAACAACCTCCTTAAAGGATGTGTGGCCCTCCCCTCATATCACTTGCATGTTCTGAGGTTAATAAAAATTCACCTGTACGCTAAAACTGTTAACAGAAAAACTAGACTTTGTAAAATATTTTAAAGAAGTTTATTCGGAACCAAATGAGTGACCATCATCCAGGAAGCCAGTTTCTGGAACTCCTGAGAAAGTGCACCCAAGGTGGTCAGATTATAGTTTGGCTTGACCTATTTTAGGGAGTCAAGAGTTAAAAATAAAGACAGCTATCAGTACGTGGAAGGTATACATTGGTTTTACTCACAAAGTTGGAATATCTTGAAGCAGGGGCTTGCAGGTTATGGACGGGTTCAGATATTCTTATTTTATTTGTTTTAATGACAGGGAGTCTTGCTCTGTGGCCCAGGCTGGAGTGCAGTGGTGTGATCATAGCTCACTGCAGCCTGGAACTCCTTGATTCAAGCGATTCTCCCTCCTCAGCCTCCCAAAGTACTGGGATTACAGGCATGAGCTATCCTGCCTAGCCAAGAGATTCTTTAAGTTGCAATTGGTTCAAGGAGTAAAGCTTTGTATAAAAATTTGGAGTCAGCAGAAAGGAATGTTTAAGATAAGGAAGTCTGTTAACCAGTATACATCGGGTCAGAGTGACCTGAAGGGGTGCAAGACTTAATGCTTGTCTGGCACAGCCTTAGGTCCTGTTTATAATTTGGTACCTTATTGTCACAAAGAGTCTGCTTTGTTAGTCTTGTGTCTATTTTTTTTTTTTTTTTTTTTTTTTTGAGACAGAGTCTTGCTCTGTCACCAGGCTGGAGTGCAGTAGCATGATCTTGGCTCACTGCAACCTCCGATTCCTTGGTTCAAGCAATTCTCCTGTCTCAACCTCCCGAGGAGGTGGCATTACAGGCATGGACCACTATGCCCAGCTAATTTTTGTATTTATTTTTAGTAGAGATGCGGTTTCACCATGTGGGCCAGGATGGTCTCAATCTCCTGACCTCGTGATCAGCCCACCTCGGCTTCCCAAAGTGCTGGGATTACAGGCGTGAGTCACCGCGCCCAGACTTGTTTCTATTTTATTTTAGCATTAATCCCGGTCAGTTGTTGTGCCTAAACTCCAAATGGGAGGGGTATAATGAGTTGTGTCCCACCTCCATTCCTGTCATGGCCAGGTATTTAGTTTTTCAGGTTTCTCTGGGGACCCTGGGGCCCAGAGAAGATCTGTTGAGTTGTTTGGAGAACTTAGGATTTTACTTTTGGTTTAAAGACCAAGCAAAGTCACATGATCCTGGAAGCAAGCAGAGAGTTCCTGGTTCAATGAATGGAGATCAAGGGTCAAGAAAGAGTGTCAGGGTCTGTCGCCATAATGGTACCCACGGTGAAGGTGCATCAGTCAGGACATAGCACAGAGAAAGACAGTGAGCAGCACCTGTTAGAGGCATTAATTCAGAAGTCTAGCATTGCACACAGCTCCCAGGTAGACAAAGGGCAATGACAAAGACCAGGATAATCCAACATGGCACCCAATGAACCATCTCTCCTTTATATCCAAGAGCCCAGAGTCCCTCCTTCACATCTTGGAGATAGAAACAAGAGACAGAAAACAGACAGAAACACTGCAAACAAGCAAACAAAACCTATTCACAGCACTGGACGAGACTGAGTTTAAATCCACGTCAAAGAGAGAGTTGATTTGTTTTTCTCTACTAACCAGCAGGTTAGGACATAAGAGGAAAAGCAAATTAATTCCAGAATAAATAAATTACATTGCTTTCTACCCATCCAGGTAGCACTGTAAATAATTTTTTGAGCTTATTTTTGTGAACCCAAAGGTATCTGAGAGAGGTCTTCATCGATTTGGAAAGCTAATTTTGCCCATGACTCAGCCTTAGTAAGTCCTGATGACAAGTGCTCAAGGTGATCGGAGCTCAGCTTGGTTTATACATTTTAGGTAGACATGAGACATTGATCAATATGTGTAAGATGTACATTGGTTTGGTCCAGAAAGGCGGGAAAACTTGAATTGGGACCTCCAGGTCATAGGTAGATACGAGACAAAAGGTTGCATTCTTTTGAATCCTTCAATGTCCTTTCACTGAATGCACGTTTTAGTCGGACTCAGTGAATCTGCATTTTTACAGTAACAATAGGGCAGAGGAAGCAATCAGATAAGCATTTGTCTCCGGTGAGCCTCAGAGGGGTGACTTCTGTCCAGCGCCTGTGAAGATAAGCGATCAGTTTACATTGCCAGGGTGAAATTCAACACAGCTGTTTTACGGTGAAGATATGGAGGCCCACAAGGAACTTCCATGTGGGAAAATTGTGACGTAGGTTTTCTATCTTTATAGTTGCCTTATTTAGGAATAAAATGGCAGGCAGGTGTGCCTCATGTAGTTCCTGGCTTAACTTTTCCCTTGGCTTGGTGATTTGGGGGTTCCGAGATTTATTTTCATTTCACATATGTTATGTCAAGGGTATAGTATGGCAAAGCATTAACAGAGATGTGTAGTCAAACAGTGATAAGAATAAGTGTCTCATCTTTGAACATCTTCTTTGTAGTCTGACATATGGGAATTATTAGGATAACAAGGAAAGAGTGTATACTTAATTGCAAGAAAAGAGATGTGTCAAGGTGGGGAAGAAAGGTCAGCAGAGGACTGGATGTGGTGGGATAACTCAAATGTCAAGCCTTATTCCAGAGAGATGACCTTTCTCAAGTGCTGGGACTGGTCACAATTGTCCTTCCTCCTCTACCTCCCAAGAGTGCCTCTCATGATTTACAAGAAGTTTGCCTAACAACTAACTTTATTTCACAGAACCTTCAGTCCCAGAGGGGATTCATTTGTTAATGTATCTCTACCAGACGGAACAAAGTAATTAAACCCTTTCCACTGGCATTGATGAAGCTCCCTGTGGGGGAATGGATAAAGTTTATAGGCAGAAACAGAAGTTGCAGCTCAGTCAGAGGCAAGGAGCCCCACTGATCCTTCCAGGATCGGGTGATGGGGACCCCAGAAAGATCATCTGATTATCTGCAAATTGAAGACATTGAGCCTTTCCTCTCTTCTCTCTCTCCATGAATCCTGAACTATACTTTTAGGATGATGCACACAATTTCATGACTCCAGAATCTGTGCTTTATGGAAATGTGTGAAGAATCCTTAAACGAGAGAGAAATACATATCACATCTTCAAAAATAATTTTATTTCAAAGCAAATAATGTAAAATGTCACTTTACATTAAATAATCATATTGAGGCAGCATATTTCCCTGACCCCTTCATCAGACTTGCAGTGGAGGTGCCTCATTTACCCAGCCTGCAACTTTCAACTCCTTGTAGGAGCACGTGGGTCAGCAGGTGCGGGAGCCGGGGCGAGCACTTTTGGACACCGGCAGGAGATAACTCCATGTAGGCCCCGCGACAGTGTCTAGGGGGTGCCTGCGACCGCTGAAGCCCCAGAGGACATGTTACAGTGCTCTTTTAGCTTTGCCATCTGCGGATGGCTTAAGTGTTAACAGCTCAGTGGGCCCTCTGCCTTTTTGTGTGAGGCGCTGCCTTCTGCCAGCGAGGGCAAAGGGCAAGTGTGACAGCCTTTTGTATCCACACTCGTGGCACCTGAGCTCTTGTCCAGCATCCAGGAGAAATGAGATCACATGAACGAATTGAAGTATGGTGAATGCGGGGGATTTTCCTGCTGATAAAAGTGGCTCTCATTGGGAAGGGGAGCTCAAAAGGGAATGGGGTGGGAAGATAGTGTTCCCCTGAAGTCCGGCTATCTCCAGTTTGATTCTTTTCCAAAGTTTTGCTGTCAAGCCAAGCTGCCTCTCTCCGACCTCCAGACAAAGTCTCTGATGTCCAGCTGCTTCTCCTGTCTCTACTGGCTGGGTCTGGGGTTTTCATAGGCACAGGATGGGGTGGGGTGGGACCTTCGGTGGTTTTGAAAAGGCAACATTTGAGCACGAAAACAGGGATGTCAGTTCTCACTTTCGGCCATGGTTTTAGGCTTGAGGGTGGGCTTTTATTGAGGACCTACCCTTTTCTGCCTAGAATTTCTCTGCCTCCTGCCTCTATCATTGTATCAATATCATGATTGAAAGAAATGGATATGAATTATACCAAAACAAAGACAGAATGCCAACCATCTTTATGTTTAGGGACAATGGCTTCTCATTATGACTGTTGCTTTTCCTTCCACTTTCTTTCTTATGTCCACTGTGCCTGTAGTTCTGTGACTGTGTGTAAGTATGTCTGCTTATTCACAAAGTCGCATGATACAAATTAGAGTAAAATGCATGGACTATTAATGTGTGCTTTGACACTATGATAATCCCATGCGTTTACCCCTCCAATCAGCATATAGAATATTTTCATCACAGGAAAACTTTCTCCTATGCTCCTTCCAGCACTGGAAAGCAGGATTCTATTTTGTCTTAACATGGGTGGTTTGTTGCTTGTTGTTGAACTCCATATAATATAATCTCAACACATAAATATACTTGCTATTGTGTCTGGTTGTTTTGTTGTTTTTGTTTGTTTTATAGAGACAAGGTGTTACTCTGTTGTCCAGGCTGGAGTGCAGTGGCACAATCATAGCTCATGGCAGCTTGGAAATCCTGGGCTCAAGCAATCATCCCCCTGCAGCCTCTTGAGGAGCTCAGACTACAGGTGTACAGCACCACACCTGACTGGTGTCTTTCACCCAGTATAACATCTATGAGACTGACCCACGTTGTTTGTCCGTCAGTACTTGATTTTTCTTTTATTGGTGAGTAATATCCCATTAGGCCAAGCATGGTGGCTCACGCCTGTAATTCCAGCACTTTGGGAGGCCGGGCAGATCACCTGAGGTCAGGAGTTCAAGACCAACCTAGGCAACATGGCAAAACCCGATCTCTATTAAAAATACAAAAATTAGCCGGGCCTGGTGGCAGGTGCCTGTAAACCCAGGTACTCGAGAGGCTGAGGCAGGAGAATTGCTTGAAACCAAGAGGCGGAGGTTACAGTGAGCCGAGATTGCGCCACTGCACTCCAGCTTGGGTGACAGAACAAGACTCCATCAAAAAAAAAAAAAAAACTCATTGTATAAAATATACTAAAATTTGCCTATGCATTTTCCTATTTAGCCTTTTTTTCCAAATATTATTTCCTGCACCCACTAAATTGATTATATAGTATTTCAACTTTATTCTGGTTGGAATTATGGAGATGAATATTGACTTTCAGATGTTAAATCCTCCTTAGGTTTCTGGACAAAATACATTTGGTCGTGATGTACCTTTCTCATATATTGCTGAAATTGATTTGTGAATGTGGTGTCTATTTCAAGGAAATTTTCCATGGTGACCACTTTATCCATTTGGTTATTGGAAGGAAAGCATCCTTTTAATTATCTCTTGACCATGAAGCACAGGTGAAACATACTTTTTTAAATGGACTTACCAAAGAAAAACATATTAACCTCTTAAGTACACAGAATAGAATAATTTCATTAAACCTGTTCTTCCTCACTGTAAAAGTTAATCTAATTGTCTTTCAAGTGAGATTAGATTTCCCGGGTGAAGCTTCTTTATTTTTTATGTATTTATTTATGTATTTATTTTTTTACTAATTCAGTAGTTTTTAGTATATTCACAATCAACAGTTGAAACTTCTTAATATGTGAGGAATAACCAAACAGTAGAGTCTCATCCTGAATCTTGGATCCAATAAGGCTTTGTAGAATTTTTCCTTCTTTCTCTCTCTGCCTTCAACTCCACCCTCTGAGCCTCATTTCTCTGTCATATATCCATTATGTATTGGATGCCAATATGCCAATGGAGATGAACCTTTTCCTCTTATTTCCATTTATAATCTCATTATGCTTTGTAAGGCTATCCAATAGCGTAAGCACCCAGAAGTGAGCAAACTAAATCTAAACTTTAGTTTCCATCCGAAAAAATATGTCTGCCTGTGTATTACTTGGTGCTTTCCCATTTCAGACCTGACATGGCCTCCTCAGTAACTACCCTGTGTTTTTGGAAACATCTTTAAAAAAAAATTCTCTGAAGCATTGACAGGCAGGCAAGTGACCAATTTATGCATACAAGGAAAACATATCTTGGCATAGGATCTCTCAGTTCTGGTCTTCCCTATGTGTATGCGGTGTATTGCACAGAGCTCTTCACCACTCATAAGATGTCTCTGAAGGGAAGACATTAAGAACTGGCAGGTCCTATTGACCACGGTGTACAACTTTGCTATATTTTAGCAACAAACTCCACAGCTCTTGGTCTGCCTTTCTCTCTCTCTCTCTCTCTCTCTCTCACACACACACACACACACACACACACACACACACACACACACAGAGAATTATCTCTAAAGGCACCAAAGTTGTTAAGAAATGTAGTGATTTTGCTGAGCAGATCTGCAAGGAAAACTTCCAGGAATAAATAATCAACCTCTTATCTAATCATCTTATATATAGTTCACCCTTGAACAGCACAAGTTTGAAATGTGCGAGTTCACTTACATGTGGATTTTCTTCCACCTCTGCCACCCCTGAGACAGCAAGGCCAGCCCCTCCTCCTCCTCTTCCTCATCTGTCTCCTTAATGTGAAGATGACAAGGATGAAGATCTTTATGATGATCCGCTTCCGCTTAGTGAATAGTAAATATGTTTTCTCTTCTTTAGCGTTTTCTTAATGGCATTTCTTTTCTCTAGCTTACTTTCTTGTAAGAATACAGTATACAATACATAAAACTTACAAAATATGTGTTAATTGACTGTGTTATTGGTAGAGTCCACAGTAGACTATTAGTAGTTAAGTTTAGAGGGAGTCAAAACTTATATGCAGATTTTTACAGTGAGGGGATCAGTGCCCCTAATCTCCATGTTGCTCAAGGGTTGACTATACTGTGGACATTGGATGAAACACATGTCTGAAGTCAAAAGAGAAGATGACATAGAGGTTGGATGAAATTCCCTGTTTTCTTATCTTCCTCTCCTGCCCCGGAATCCATGGTTATTGTGTTGAAGTTAAATGTTCTAAAGAGTGGATTTTGGAACCTTAGAATGGTAAAACAATGTCAGGATGGCGGTAATTTTGGGTACCTGAACTCTAGCAGTATTATTCAAAATATTGTAGCTGCTTAAACTCTGTGGCCTTTAAAATCATCACCTGTGACTGAGGGCTGGGAAGCTTATATTTAAAACCTGGGTTTATGCTGTTCAAACTCTAATATAGAGGCAGTTAAAATAACTACAATCATAGTAAGAGTCATTCTGGCTCAATTGTATTTATCATCTCCAAGTTTTTAAGTGGTAATGATGAATAGTAATATAAGAATCAATTAATTGAAATCTGACACACTTACACACATGTCCTATTTCTTTTTTATCTCTCTGGATAGCTATTATCTATCCTCTTTTTATAGATATGTTTTCCCTTTGATAGGAAATAATTAAATTATGCAAAAATATCTTAATTGGTTCCAAGGGAATAAGCAACATGTGCATCTAATGAAAAAAAAAAAAGAAGTAAATTTCTTATTGTGTATAGTATACTTTATTACAGAGAAAGAGGTGGAAGAGGAGGAGGAAGATAAAGGAGGAAGGAGAAGGAGGAGGAGGAACAAGAGGAGGAGAAGGAGGAAGGAGGAGAAGAAGTGCTTAAAGTTTTAGCATTACATCAGGGAAAACAGTAAGGGGTAAAATTGATTCTGCCAACTTTGAAGTTTAATAGGATATTTTATAATAAAGGATAAGAGAGGCAGCTTTGTTTGCATCAAATGACTGGAGTACCACCTTTCAGGAGTTAAAGTTCATCTGTGTAATTAAATCAACAGCAATCAGAACAGCCTCTTTGTGGAAAGGTCATGCATCATTCCAAAAGGTAGAACTCACAAGCACGTAGAAAAAACAATAATGAATTGCCATAACATGGGGAATTTCTCCCCTACTTAACACTCCAACGGCATAGCTAGAAATTTAGATAGGAAAGTTCCAGCTAAGGTTTATATGAGGAGATGTATGACATATTGGAACATTATTCAACATATTCAACATTGGGTTCAACATAATGAGACATTATTCAACAATGGTAATCTTTCTTCTTCTCTTTCTTGCTTTGGAATTGATAGTTTTATGTTCTTTTGTTTTTGGTTTTTGGTTTTTGGTGGTGGTTTTTTTTTTTTAACAAATCTAATGATTCCCTTATTGGTCTCTGGAAGAGAATGCTTCTCAGAGACTATAGTGGTTATAAAGTCAGTTAAAATAGGAGGATATATGTTTAAACTTTAAAAACATATCACGTTGATAAGTTGCATCATTAAGCCTTATGTAGTAACTATTTAAAAAAACCATGCAAAAAATATTTTTTTGTTTACCGTAGAAATCCTATACTCTGAAGGTAAAATAGTGTTATAATTTAAATCAAGTTACTAATTATATCTATACCAGAAATTATTTTATGGTAGTATTTCTTTTAGTCCATTGTATAAGAAGAGAAGGAAGAAAACAATATAATTTTCTTAATGAGAGAAAGTTCCAGTGGAAATTATTCAAAATGTTAAGGCTGTTCACACGCATCAAAATCAATTGAAGAAACGAAGATCAACATCAGCAGATTAATGTTGTGTATACAACTGGAAATATTTTTTTAGAAGAAAAACATTTTTAGGACAAGAATTATGCACCTAAGTATTGAATTAAGTTGAGATGATTTAGGAAAATTGAAAATTTTAAAGGTACAAGTAAACAAATAAACGAAAACCTCCTTCCAGCAAAACACACCAATTCTCAGTCAAATGCTATACAAACAGAATGAAATGAAACAATCTGCGGTTGCATTTTTAAAAAATAAAATGTAAGCCTAAATAAGTGGTCTTCAACATTAGGTACACCGAAAGTGGCTTCCAAATATTCAAGGTATTTGCCCTAACAGAACTAATGTCCATGAAATTAAAGTGCTTGTATTTTTATTTTCATCCCTAACCAAGGGATCACTATTGTTCCTCTCCACTTTAGTCAAACTTACTTTCTTTTTATCAGTTTTCTACCAAAGACGAGGAATAAGCTAATTAAGTGACTTTGAGGACGTTAATAAAAATAATCCTCAGAACAAACTAATTTTAAGAGCTGCTAATCTAAATTAGTCAGTTACATGGGAATACAAAATTATCTTAGTTTCTCGGTGGTATGTAGCCTAGCTGAAGATGAACTTGGAATGTGAGTACTCATCTGTGAGGGAAGTAAGGCACCCTGAATGGTTTCCAACTTCAGTCTTCATGCTTTTTAATAGAACTTGTACTTTACAAAACCAAAGGAAGGTTGAGCTTCTATCTCCAATCACTTTACTTTTCGCTGAGTGACCACTATCCAACTGTTAATTTCCTGGCAATGCTGTGATAAAATATTCCATCCTATATTCACTGCCCACATCAGGGAAAAATATATTTTTTAAGATATTATTGTCACCTTCTGCAAATTTCCAGGGGATTTTACTGTTGGCGGCATATTTTTATGGGTTTATCAACACAGTTTTTATATAGTTGGAATAGTTGAATGTTACAAAATAAAGAATAAATTATTCCTATAACAGCAATAACAACATGTAATTTTCAAAAGATACAGTTTATATTAACATTGTCAAAAGATATAATTTATCTTAACACCAAACATATTGCTAACTGTATATATTAATATTTTGTATGAAACTATATATATGTATATATTAAAACATAGTATTTACAATGTATGTGTATATGTGCTTGGGTATACATATTTGAGCATGTGTGTGTGCATATGAAAGCATGCATGTATATGTGTGTGCCTATAAAATACAGCTAACAAATGAGAAAAAACAATTTGAGGGCTGGGCGTGGTGGTTCATGCCTATAATCCCAGCACTTTGGGAAGCTGAGGTGGGAGGATCGCTTGAGGTCAGGAGTTTGAGACAAACCTACGCAATGTAGCAGGACTCTATCTCTACAAAAAATTTTTTTAAAGAAATTAGGTGCACATGGTTGTGCATGCCTGTAGTCCCAGCTTCTTGGGCGGTTGAGACGGGAAGATTGCTTGAGCCCAGGAGTTGGAGGCTGCAGTGAACTACAATTGCACCACTGCAATCCAGCCTGAGTGAGTGAGATCCCATATCAAAAATAAATAAATTAATTAAGGATGAAACTAAGATTCTATATTGTGTGGCATTGAAAAAATTAAATATGGCAAAAGTATGAAGTAGTCATGTTTAAGAAAATCCTCCATCTTTAATATAATTGTAAATCCCACGTACATGCTATCAGATTCCCTACATATTTCCCTGTGGAACTTACAGAACATATTGTCTCACATAATAAAGACCAGTACCTTCTAAGGCACGCTGTAGATTTTGTTGCATTATTTAAAATGCTAAAATCTACATGTCACTGGGTTTACAACTTGAGGCCAAACACGATCCAATTTCTAATAAGCAGACACATCCTTGTAAGATTTGAAAACCTTTAGGAAAACAATTGCATTTGGAATTCTTGCTTCTGTTGGCTGGCATGGTTAGGAGTGAGTTCAGTTTTCCTGCAACAATGATAGTGCATATTTTTACAATTGCCTTGTTTGTAGCTATTGAGTGGTAGAACAGGGAGAGGAGTGTGTCATACATTTGAATCTGACTATGGGTTTGAGTGTTTGTGTCCCCATAGATTTGTATGTTGGAACCTAATCTTCAAGGTATTAGGAGGCAGGAAATTTGGGGGGTAATGGTGTCATGAGGGTGAAGCCCTTGTGAATGGGATTAGTGCCTTATTAAAAAAACACCCCCTGGAGCTCCCTTGCCCCTTCCACCATGGGAGGACACAGTGGGAAGGCACCATCTATGAACTAGGAAGTGGGTCTTCACCAGACACTGAATTTGCCATGCCTTAATCTTCAACTTCTGGCCGTCAGAACTGTGAGCAATAAATGTCTGTTTTTTTCTAAACCATTCAGTTCACGGTGTTTTTGTTATAGCAGCCTGAAGGGACTGAGACATATGGGGTCCATCTGTGTCAACTGGAGGACATACCTCTCAGAATTCCAGCTTTCTAAAATCATAGCAAAGGAAAAAAGACCCATAAATTTTAGTGATTCTAGAAACTTTTCTGGTAATCTTACCTAGAAAGCCAGCATAAAGCCTGCTCCTTCACTTGTCCCACTAAATTTATATACCATTACAATTGCTTTAGGATTAGAGTGGATCTATTGGCTTTAGCTGAAACAGGAACAGAAAACAGTCTTCTGAAGATGAATGCAAAGATCAGAACTTGTCCAAAAGTGTGCCAAGGGTTCCAGAAGTTGTAGTAATGAAGACAGTAAGGTGAATATAGAGGGATTAAATATTGATGACTCAAATGGGAGGGATTAGAACCAGAACTAGGAAACATAAAAACATTTGTATAAGAGAAATGCAATTACCAAACAGTGGAGAAAAGAGAGATTATTTATCAAGTAGTGCTGGGATACTAGGAAAAAGCCCCATTCCACATCTAAAAAATTCACTTCTAGAGAGATCTTAAAAAAAGTTCTTGTGCTTTCCCATTTATTTGCTGGTATAGTCTCACAATGATATGACCAGTTATACTCCTGGGAAAAAATAATATTGGGCCATTGTAAATTGACATCAAGTAACTATTTTCATCTCTTCTGCATGGACTATATATATTTATATATTATATATAAGTACATATTACATCTATATATATTTATATATAAATATACATAATATATGTAATATATATTATATATTATATGTAATGTAAAATATATTACATATATTTTTATATATAAATATATATTACATGTAATTTTTATATATTATATGCATATATTACATCTATAAGTATATATTACATATATAAATATATGTATATATTTATATATATATATATATATTTTTTTTAAGAGACAGCATCTGGCTCTGTTGCCCAGACTGGAGTGCAGTAGCAAAGTCACGGCTCACTGCAGCCTCTACTTCCTGGGCTCAAGTGAGCCTCCTGCCTCAGCCTCCTCAGTAGCTGGGACTACAAACATGAGCCACCATGCCCAGCTAAGTATTTCTTAAATAAAGAATAAAAATAAATATAAATAAGTAAATAAAAAGATTACGTTTTTATATTAAAACTTTAAATGCTATTCATTAACAGCTGATATTTGCAACAAAGATTTAGGCTTCCATATGTCCCAGTTTGTTCAGAAATAATAGTGTATCCTTTCACTTTCGAATATGTTTCTTTTGGGTTATAAATAGTTTGACTAACCTAGACATAAACATCAAAGGGTAAATATCTGAAATACGTTAAACACTTCAAAACTCGATTGTAAAAAACCATAAAATAGTATTTGAGTTTCAATGCTACATTTCAAAGACAATAAAATATTTATGGCCAACAAACAAAATACAATCAACCTCATTGGTAACTTGAAAAATAAAAACTAAACTGTAAAACCTTAGCATTTTACATCCGTGAGATTGCAAATATTTAGAAATCTGACAATAGCTATGAAATCTCTCTTAAAGACAACAGAAACTCACATACTGTGAGTCAGAGTGTGTTTTGTTGTGATATTTTTGTGGAACAATTTGGTATTAATTATCTGAAAAGTAAAATATATATCCTAAACCCATTCTTTTGCCTTCTGGCTATGTTTCCTAAAGAGACATGTGCAATTATGCTCTTATCAACATTGTTGATGGTAGCCTTAAAATGGGTAGAACTCACCTTGTAACCACCTGAGAGGTTCTTCCTGCACACTGCAGAAAGAAAGACCATGACTTTGTAGTAGAGAAAGAGTTTAATAGACACAAGCTTGGCCATGCCATGTGGGAGGTGGAGTCCTGTGCAAATCATCTCATTCAAAGTTCCTAAGTTAGGGTTTTTTCAAGGGCAGTTTGGATGGATGGGTGGGGGTGGCCAGGTAACAGGAGCGTGCTGCTGATTGATTGGGGTGGAGATGAAATCATAGGGGGTTGAAGCTGTCCTCCTGTTGGGCCAAATTACTTCTGGGTGGGGCCACAGAAGTAGGGTTGTTGGTCCATGTGGAGCCATGGGTGTCTGGCAAGCAAAAATCCTGGAAAGATATCTCAAAAGGCCAATCTGCAATAGTGTTTTATTTGCAGGAGTAATTGGGGAAGTTGCGTATCTTATAACCTCTGGAATAATGGCTGACAATCCTTTATGTCTGCAGGACTCAAGCTCCTCTCCTCTCCCTGGGCTGATGGCCTCCCGTCAACTTTACAAAAGTGGTTTTGGGGCAAGGCCTATTATCATTTTAACTGTAGCCTAAGTGTCTTCCAAAGTTAATTTGGCCCAATAGCCCAGGAATAATTAAGGGATAGGCAAGATGGGGATTGGGTTGGCTTAGCTTACTGTTATAATTTTCTCACTGATAATAACTTGCAAAGGCAGGTTCAACACATCTGTTAATAGGTGGGACATTAACAGTAACTAAACTGTGTGTAAATGGGGTATCTATGGGGGAACCTAGGATATACCATCATCCTAAAAATATGCTTGTGACATAGTGATGCAATAAAGAGAAATGAAGCATAACTACATCTGTAAGTCTGCATGTGTCTCATAGACAAAGCTTATGGAGAATATCAAGTTCCACAAGAGGGTATGCAATGTGACCCCAATCGTGTGCAGTTAAGACCACTAAAAAATTATACAATGAATATATCTCCGTGGAGCAAAATTGTGTACAAATTGAGGGAATGATAGGTACATAATTCCATGGCATGATGTGTGTGCACTGGAAGTAGTTTGCTATGGCTGCTCTAACAAATTGCCATAAACTTGATTTCTTATAACAACAAACATTTATTATTGTACAGTTCTTTTTTTTTTTTTTTTTTTTTTTTTTTTTTTTTTTTTTTTT